>NC_056600.1:23941206-24069214 GCF_018340385.1 Cyprinus carpio | reverse complement strand
CATACGGGCTATGCCGTTTATGAGAATTTTGGGGCTTACTGTCTCCAACAGACAAAGGTTTGTACCTTTAAGGTGCTATACTGCACAAGAGCGTGAGGCAGGATTTCTTCGCTGCAAAACACGCAAATGTGAACAACAGGAATTGTCCATCTGTTGCACTCCCATACACATTTATCAAAATAGCACTTATGATTTAAATGTTTTAGGTTTAAAAATCGGGTAGCTAAGCCAATTTTAGACCAGGAGTTTTTATCGTTTATTTTTGAATATCACTGTGGTTAACCACGAATTCAATAACGATATGTAATTACAAGGCCTTTTAACTACTGAATCAAAGGAACGTCGCTCTGATCAGATTTACGTCTCGTCCTAAAAAAGAGATTTCTTTGTCTTTAATAGGCGGGTTACTAATATTAAAATCTTCTCACTGCAGAGAGATCTTGATCTTCTCTTAACAGGATATTTAACATTATACTGCAGTGTACTTTCAGCAAAATAACAGTGACTATACTGTTAGGTATTTCTAGAAACTGTTAATGTGGCTGACTGATCAGCTTTTTGCCTCAGTCAGTTAGGAGTGAGTTCGCGTCTTGCGACTTATCTCACAATCTCCATAATTTCATAGCGCGCGTGCAGAAATTATTAATAACCATATAAACAGATTGAAACTGAATTGCTCATAAAACTAAGTTTGAAATGCCCGCGTTTCTCCACCAAAATACTGTAGCCGCATGGGTAGTACGTTAACGTTAGCTCAAATGATATATAGGGAATTTTAAATAATTAATCAGGAATATGATTAATATATATATCTCGCGTAACAGTTACATTAAAATTATTGAAGATGAAAAATAGGTCAATTGTATATATCAATAACTCATTACAAGGCACTGTAATTTACTCATTAATATGTCAATATTCCATTCTTCATATCAATTAACGTGATATCTTTTACTGGGAATTAATGCAAATCAAACAGTGGTTTGTCCAGCAAACGGCCGTAAGATTAACTTATCAACTTCAATAAAGTTATCACTTCTTATAATTCCAGGAAAAATAGTTTCTGGACATGAAAACCATTCTCCCGTCCTTATAAAATTTAGGTTACTGAAAAGTAACAAATAAGCTTTGTAGCTAAGATCAAACATTTCATTGACTTCGTAATGTGAGCATTTTAGACAGAAGCAATCATGAATATATTGGCTTTTAATAATTGAACTAATAATACATCAAACTACGATTCACACAGAGTAAATATGCGTATAACAATACAAACATTAAAAACAAATACAATACAAAACAAATAACAAAATGAAAGAGAGAGAGAGAGAGTGAGTGAGTGAGTGAGTGAAAGGGTGAGCGAGAGAAGGTGAGAGAGAGATAGGCAGAATCATGCAGAATGATCGCGCAGTATGGCAAAATCACATACAGTAACCCCTTTTTGAAAAGACAACAAGGAATCAGATCACCTTGAAAAGGGAATAGACAACCTTAAGCAGCGTTTAAATCTCTATAGAAAATAATACTTGCATGTGGGTATCTTTGTGCCTGCTAAGATGAGCGTGCGTCGTTCTTTTAGAGCTGGGCGTGTTCTCTCGTGTCTTCCGGGGCGAGCAGACTCGCGCGAAGTTTCAAAGGATCAACGAACGTGGAGTTACCAAAGAAATAATTCAAAGTTCGTCTCCCTCGTGTAGGGAGAGGCGAATATGAGAATGAAACTTAGTAAAGAAAAGAAAAGAAAAACGGAGATGAAAGCTCCCTAAGGAGCCATCGCGACAGACGGTTTTTCTCTCGACGAAGTGCCAAAACAAAAGTGCAAAGAGAAAGTTCTGTGTCAGTCTCTTATGGAGCGACTTGGTTCACGCCTCTGTTTGTGCGAACAACCAATGAACATCCACGATCTGAAGCGGGAAAAAGTTCCTTTGTCTCTGGGGAGACACCCACTCGAGTGAGTTATGGTGTTGTCAGAATTCAGCAATTATATTCCAGCAAGATGGTAATTCCAGAGTAATACATTTTACTGTAATTTCCTATGTATGAGTGGTTCGGTCAAAGCAAGACGGTTAAACAGATACCAAAAATGACAGGTAAAGGTAGGAGAAACATAAAGTTACATTCATATGCAGAATTACACACATTTAAAGTTTGATTAACACAATAAAAATTGTAGATACTCCAATTTGATATGGAAGACATCTAAGCACAAAAAGGAAATACAGTCAATACATTTAGAATATATTTACTTTCCTTTTTCCTTACAAGAATTCCTAGCGAGCTGGGCTTTTTCTGTTTCTCCCAGTTGGGGTAAAAAAGTTTTACGATCTGGTCAGGAATTTAAACCCAGCCATGCTGGCACCAGGCCGGCCATTCAGCTTGCAGAGAGTTTGATTTACCTACATGAGTTCAGGGGCCTAAAAGCTTTGGGTTTTAGCCAAGGAATGTGCATTGTTTTAGATTCAACGACCCATGATTCATTAATTCAGAACCAATGAATGAATGAACTGCTCATACGCTACATCATCACTATCTCCACCAACGCACTCAAGGGAATTGTCAGGTCTTCACCACTTCCATCATCGCGCTCAAGGGAATCTACTCACCTGTCTGTGCTGCCACCGAAGTCCCTGCGTCATTCTCCAAGAGCTAGTCATCATCACATATTCTTAATAAACATCATTATTATTTGCAGTTGCCTCCTGTCCTTTATCACGCCGTGACAGTTTCATTGCAGATATACTTGAGGACGGTTGTGCTATCTCTCCAAAACACTGACCTCTTCAGTGGCCACTGTAACTCTCTCTGAAGCATTCTGTCCATTCGGACAGCCAGAACTGCTGCTGTGAGCTCCAGATGAGTAATGGTGACTTGTCTCAGGGGCGTAACTCTAGTTTTTCCCACAAGAAATGCAACATGTACTTTATCATCTTTCAGTCTCAGGTAAGACACCGTACCATATCCAACTTGACTGGCATCTGAAAAGTTATGAATTTGTGCTGTTACAGAGTTTCTAAAATCAGAAGGTTTAATGCCTTGACCCCAGCCTCAGTCCATTCCTTGTGAAGTTCACTCAAATTCTTGAATCAATTTTACTTGACAGTCCTCATAAGGCTGTGGTTCTGTCGGGAGGTTTGTGTTTTTCTTCCACACTTTTTCCTCACACTCAACTTTCTGTTAGCATGCTTGGATACAGCACTCTGTGAACAGCCAGCTTCTTTGGCACTGAATGTTTGTGGCTTACCCTCCTTGTGAAGGGTGTCAATGATTGTCTTCTGGACAACTGTCAGATCAGCAGTCTTCCCCATGATTGTGTAGCCTAGTGAACCAAACTGAGAGACCATTTTGAAGGCTCAGGAAACCTTTGCAGGTGTTTTGAGTTGATTGGCTGATTGGCATGTCACCATATTCTAATTTGTTAGTAAATTGGTGGATTTTTGTTAAATGTGAGCCAAAATTATCACAATTTAATACACGAGTTTCTCAATTTGAGTTGAATAACTGAAATAAATGAACTTTTCCATGACATTCCAATTTACTGAAAAGCACCTGTAGATGTACAGGATGTATGACAACATAGTAATGCATCAATGCATCGTTTATCGTAATCTAATCGTAATCAAAACTAATCGTTAGATCCCCACAGATTCCCACCCCTAGTTTGAAGAACATACACTTGTATGTTTCTAGAATATGTTATACATAATAAGCGCTAAACATCTCATAAGGAAACCATTCTTAGTAGTAGGCTAACATATTAGCAGACAGGAGCAGCATTAATATTTAATTTATTTTCTATAATAAGCATTTAGATGCTCGTGACAATATCTAGTTTATCCAATGGATGTTTTCTCTAGTATTGAGACATTAAACATCTTTTACAGCACAGCTCAGCTCCTCTGACGCTGATCATTCGGTTCAGCTTCTAATCTAACGTGTGCGCGCTTCCGCGTGAACATTTGCTGAACAGCAACCCCTGGTCACAGTTTTTGCTAGCTCACCGATTTTGGCACAACAGCGGCAATTGAACTGGTGCAGAGGGAAGACAAGAGAGGGATTCGAAAATCAAACATCGGAGCACTCCTAATAGGCAAGTTCAATAATGTTGTACAAATACAAGCAATAGAATTAATGGTGGAGCTGTCATTACAGCATTAGTCAGTACAACTAAAATAATTTATAACAGATTTCAAATTGGTCAAACATAATCTGACATGGCATCAGCTGTTATCAAAAATATTTAGAAATTATAATAACTTGTTAAAAACTTAAATGAGACTTAAAACATCAGTTAAACCCTTTAGGAATCCATTTGCCCAACCAAAACGCATGCGAAACTTATGGTATACTCACTAGTTAACAAACAGTTCATAGTCATCATACACAACTTAATTTGGAAGCTATTATAAAACCGATTGCAGGGACAACACAATTAGTTTTAAAATATACATGTACCTTAAAGGTGCAGTGTGTAAATTCTAGTGGCATCTAGTGGTGAGGTTGTGAATTGCAACCAATGGCTCAGTCCCCCGCTCACCCCTCCCTTTAGAGAAGCTAGGTTGGCGACACAGGTAAAGATGTCGTCGGCAAAGACAGCAACGAGCAATGAGATTTCTTTACAAAGGTAAATTAAGGAATTATATTTACTTAATTATTCAATAAATCGATGTTATTGCAAATGTTAATGTACTTGTTATTCATTGTGTCAGTGTTTAATTCAAAAGAACAACAAAGTGACGAAACGCGCTCTGTAGAGCAGTTTGTCCGTTTAGGGCTAGTAGTTCACGTGAGACACCACGGTGATTGGCCTCATCAGAGACAACGATGAGACTGCATACACAGAGGAGGTACAGCACCTCGCCTTATGGTGCGCTGACAACAACCTGTTCCTTAACACCAGCAAGACAAAGGAGCTCATTGTGGACTTCAGGAAGAAAAAAGGAACCAGTTATTGCACTACTGGTTAGATGCTAACTGCATTTTGTTGCCTTGTACCTTACATGTGCAATGACAATAAAGTTGAATCTAATCTAATCTAATTATATATATATATATATATATATATATATATATATATATATATATATATATATATATATATATATATATATAATTAACAAATGTATGTTCTATTAGTTGAGAGTGTGGTTTATTAATTGATTATCATGTTTGTAGTGGTGGAGAGTACTAAGAAATTGTACTGAAGTAAAAGTATTGCTACTTAAGGAATAATTTACTTGAGTACAAGTAAAAGTCTTGAAAAATAATATGACTCATGTAAGAGTAAAATAGTAGTTTAATGAAAAACTACTCAAATGACTGCGTTACAAGTACTTTAGTATTATTTTTCTATTTTTACCCAAAATGGAGCAGGGTTAACCCTAACCCTAACACTCATGTAATGTCTGTTTCACAAGTGAGACCCAGGAACCTTAAGGACATGATCACCATCATACTCTACTAGGGGAGGTAGTGGCCTAGTGGTTAGGGAGTTTGACTCCTAACCCTAAGGTTGTGGGCGTCGTGTCTTGGGCCGGCAATACCATGACTGAGGTGCCCTTTAGCAAGGCACCAAATAAATGGCTGCTCCAGGTGTGTGTTCACGGTGTGTGTGAGTTCACTGCTGTGTGTGTGCACTTTAGATGGGTTAAACGCAGAGCACGAATTCTGAGTATGGGTCACCATACTTGGCTGTATGTCATGTTACTTTATGTCACATTACTTATTTGAGCACCGCTACGGCCATTGCATCATAACACATAACTTCATTGAAATTAAACAAACTCCATCTAATCTATGTGATGGCGCCAGAGACGCCGCCATTTCACATTTGTTTCACCAGCGTTAACACCGCCCCTGGTTTGACACGGCAACTAGACCCCCTTGACTTTACATGGTTTCAACTAGGTCCTGTAGACCTGAGCTGTGTTTAACGTGAGCGCCAATATCATTGCCGCTCTCATTACCGTTCCATATGTGAAACTTGACATACTTAGTCGACACGGCGGGATTTTATACGTTCCCATAGCAATGTAGAGTGACCGAATCGAAAGGGAATGCTTTTGGTTACTAACATAACCTTGGTTCCCTGAGATGAGGGAACAAGAGATTGCTCTTATTGCCGTGTCACCTAGCTCAGGATCTTAGAATGCCAAGTGCTTCAGTCAAGATTCTGAATGGATGACGTACAAGCACTCCTTTATATACAGTTTCACTGGCGTGATTCAATAAGCTTCAGTAGTACTTGGAGAAAATGGTAATTCCCATAGCAATGTCTCGTTCCATCATCTCAGGGAACCGAGGTTACGTTAGTAACCGAGAGTGTTACCTATATAAGAACTTATTATATTAGGCAGAGACCACTGTTGGATGTTAATTCTTATCTGATGATTAAAATAACACACAAACTTTAGGAGAAATAGCCCCAAAATTTTGGCAAAGTCCCCTGGTCTAACAGGAATCTTATAATGTGCCAAAAACTCACCATAAGTAAAAAGAAAACCATTAAAATGAAATAACTGATCCACCAATATGATGCCATTATCAAATCATTGTTTCAGATAAAGCGATTTGTGATTATATATTATATACTTATTGTTCCATATATAGTACCTATGAGGGGAAAAACTGTGCTTGTGGATGAAAGACCATGATAAAAAGGCCTGACGTTGAAATTCAGCTAGTTTTCCTGATATTTTTTTCATGGCATACCACCAGATTTTGATAGAATATGGGAGGGAATAAAACACCAAATGGAATTAGGATTTTTGTCAATTTGTTTAAGCCAATTAACCTTACATGTATTATTTAATGTGAAAGTCCAAAACATTTAAGCCACCATTTTCATATGAATTCATAATAACTATCTTCTTTATGTAATGTATTTTATTTTTCAAAATTAAGTCAATCAATATTTTGTCAATTTCTTTACATAGTTTTTTATCAAGATGTAAAGCCATTGCTACATAAAGTCTGGAAATACCCTCTGCCTTTGTAATTAAAACTCTACCCCTTAAAGAGAGGTCTCTTATTAGCCAATGATCTAACTTTTTTTTTTTTTAATGACAGGACTAAAATTTAACAAGCACCTTCTTTGCTGGTCTTTGGTTATTCTTTAAGGGAATACCATTATAGCTAGTTTCGAGACATTCCTTTATGGCCATAAGCTCTCATTTAGCCAAATTTAAGTATATCCCAGATGCTCTTGAACATTTGCCAATTAGATCAGTTGCCAACTTGCCACAGATATCTGATTCTCATTTTTAATAAAGAGAGTAGTGTCATCGGCTAATTGTATCATTTTTATCTCTCTATCAACAATAGTCACACCTCTCAGTGGGCTTGATATAATATGAGAGGAAAGAAGCTGACTTACTAACAAAAAGAGGTATGGAGATACTGGACACCCCTGCCTAATTACTTTGGAAAAATCAAATCTAGGGGAGGTACCATTAAATAACTTTATAGAACAGTTGCCATTTTTGTAAAGGGTTTCAACTGCTGTAGAAAAAAAAAATAAAAAATCCAAAAATCTAATTTCTTTAGAGTATTAAGGATAAACTGATGTTCTACAGAATCGAATGCTTTACAAAAGTCTAAAAATAATATGAAACCATTATCATTAATCAGATCTGAATAGTCCAAAATGTCCAAAACTAATCGTATGTTATTTGTTATGTGCCGATTTTTCATGAATCCCGATTGTGATTCATTGATTTCTGAATCTAAAGTTGTTTTCAATCTTCTAGCAAAAATTAAGGCCAATTATCAATATGCTGTCTGTATATATATATATGTTTGGAAGCAATACAATTAAACCTTGTATTAAAGTGGGAAGACACTGTTTTTTGATGCTTTTAACAAAAACCTCTAAAAGAAAACAAGCCAATTCCTTGAAGAATAATTTATAGAACTCTGATGTTAAACCATCAGTACCTAGTGATAGAATTTTTCAAATGATTAATTGCATCCATCAGCTCGCAAATTGTAACTGGTCTATCACAAAGTTCCTTTTCAGATCTATTAATAGGTTTAATCTGCAACAAATTCAAAAAGGCATCGATTGACACCTGAGAGTAACTATATGTATATAAATTTTTATAAAATTCACTACAATATTGAGAAATTACTGTATGATCATCCGTTATAACCCCATTAATATTTCATTTACTAATGGTGTTATAAACAAAATTCCGCTTTTCTAAATTAAAAAAAAATTATGTGAATTTTTATCAAGCCACTTTTCACCTTCAGCTTCTTTCTTATACAAATCATCTCGTTTAATTGATAACTCAGCCATTTCTAGTTTTTCATCCTCTAAAAAAAGAGCCTGGATGTCTCTGAGAAAAAAAATTGTTATTCTTGTTATTATTCGAATTTCTTCAGCTTGTTTACTGTTGGCCATAAAGGAACCATACTTTCTCATATATTTGCCAATTTCAAACTTTAGAAGTTTCCAATTTTTCCCAAAGGCATTTTCCAATTTAGCTTTAAACCTAAACCTACAAATCAAATCTTTAACTTTCTTTTGTACCTCATTATGCAGGGAATTATTAAGTTTCCAATATTAAATATTTGCATTATGGTTTTTGAAGTGCAGGTTCACATTTATATATAATAGTGGGATGCCTTTGTCCACATTAGGCATTTCCTGGACGTCATAAGTTATTACTTCTACTAGGCTTTTTTGGACTTTCTGTGCGAGAGCGCCCTCCGGCTTCGAGTATGAATGAAACATTCATTGCTTGAGAGTGTTTAGCGCTCCGTAATGTCCATATCGTCTCGTTTTGGATATTAATAAATCGTCTGGTCATAGTAGAGTATCTGGTTTATACGCCTATGTGCTCACACATCCAAAGCACACACACAGAAAAAGTGATTTTAAATGCATCTGATTAACAGATAAATCATGGTTGATCTAAAATGTTTGCTCTCTTATTATAGTGTTGTTGTTAATGTTGAGCTTATTTTATCTTCGTACATTTAGTTTAACTGCACTGTTAAAGAGGGCGATTTTTACCATTCAACTGAACTACTTACATTGTTCTTGCTCCATCTATGCAATAACTGCGTCCTTCTATCAACCGAGTGTAATATCAACGGTATGACCCATTTCAGGAGCTGACAAAATTACTTTTTAAAATCAGAGCTCACATTCACTAAAATACTGAAACGTTAATGCTGTTAGTCAAAGCAAAGTGCGGTTTTAACGGCCCGCCCCTTGAGCTGAACTGGAAGTTTTGATTGGTTTTGCTGTCTGTTATTGGCTGAAGCGCAGGGCTCCACCCCAGGAGTTTGAAAAGTGCCCGTCAAACGCCGGCTTGCTCTTCTCCATCGGCGCCTTCTTTGTCAGCGTTTTTTTTTTTTTTTACTTTGTACTTTTGGTGAAAAATAAATGTAGCTGAATACTTTAGTTTTATTATACTCAAGTAAAAGTACCACAATTTAATTATACTCAAGAAAGTAGAAAACATGTACAAATGTAACGTTACTCAAGTACTGTAACGAAAGTATTTGTAAGTAGTTACCTTCCTCTCGACATGTTTGGTAATTGTAACATGCATGAGGGAGGATTATTATAGATATCGCCAGGGTATTTTATTAAAATAGGGGGAAGTTTTGTAAAAAAAAAACGACGTCTGTCCTATATCAATCAGACATCTTGCAGACATATGAACATCTGATTAACATAGTTCAAAGAGCGGATCCTAGACGTTCTAAATGGAATACATAGGCTAGGCGTCGTCTCAACAGCTGGCAGGGACGTCTCGGCGACATATGCCAGAGGAGCAAACGCCCTAAAATATACATCTGCCAGACGCAAAAGACGACATAGCACAGACGTCTCCGCGATGTGTGTGTCCTATCTCTCACTGTGTTCTTTCCTTTACTGCCTATTTGATATAGTTTGCTTCATAATGGCTTTGATACACCTGTGCAAAGTTGATCTTTTGTGACCAGGAAGGGTGTTTGTAAACTTCATATCCCCTTGGGATCTAATCCCGATTTAATGTATACTGAATGTCATACTCTCCTTTTGCAAGTACATACAGTGTACGGGAGATTGTGTGGACCAAATACGGTGACAAATACAAAGCCTTGCTAAGTCTAAGAATAGAACACTATTCTCTGTGTTCAAATGCGAAATATGACAGAATATATAATATTAAGATTTTTTTTTTTTTAAATAGTGCAAAAGTCTGTATACTGGTTTACCTTTGTGCTGTTCTATAAAGAATGTCTTCTTTCTGTGTGGAGTGCATGTGTGCAGGAAAAAAAAATACATGAAAGGTCTTTGATAAAATACCACATCAAATCCTCTGATCAAATATTCTCTGTAACTTTGCAACCATTAATAATAACAGATTTTTGTAAAGGTCAGAAAGCCAGTGATATATCTTAGACAAGAGTGAGAAAGTGTTGTAGAAAATTCACATCAACGCAGTGATCCAAATCCTGAAGGGGCTGGAACACGACTGCATTTGTTCATATTTGCTTACAAAATATTTTTTCCTTCGGAATCTCATGGTCATATTGATTTCCTTTTCTACATTTATACAATATTCTGACAAAATTAAATTAATAATTTAGCAGATTTTCCATACTTATACATCACACTGTCATTTACTTACTAGATATTCCAATGTTTTAAATAGATTAGTCATTTTAGGTCTATGCAAAAGTTTTTGCAATTTCACTTGAAAAGTGTTTTTGATAACTGGTTGCAGGAAAGTTGAAAATGACTCCTCAAAATTAAGTTTTAGATATTCATATTGGAAAGTCTGACAAATAATATAACAGGCAAAATAAAAAGACAAATAAAATTAGAACTAAAATATTAAATAATTTAATCGACAATATATTTGGGCAAAACACCATTAACTGTTTTCCACTGTTTACAATACGGTCTTGTCATGCATTAACACCTGAAGCATGTGGGCCAAAAAAATATGAATCTGAAGTGCTCCATGTTTTCTGTTTTTAAATGAAAGGCAAGTTTAAATATTCAATGATTATGGTAAATTGACAAAACTGAAATTAGCTAAGATGTAATTTGTGTGGTTATGGCAAATACCTAAGGAAACTTAACAAGCTTAGTCTCTGATCGTTCTTTAATTTTATACATAACATTGTAGGCTATTCGTTTTGTCAAATTAATTGTACAAATCACGAACGTATATAATTGTGGACTGACCAAATTTGTGGGACCGCATGAAAGATTTTAATAAAATTATCTGTCAGAAAGAAAGAATAAAAAATACTTCAGATGGCAAAGGAGAGGGTATTAGCTACCGCAGAGATGCTGTTTACATTAAGACAATTTGACGTACAACCGAAATAAAACATTGATTCAGCTCGACTGAAAATGATCGAGTCCTGGCCCTTTACTTTTAGGGGTTTTGAGTCTCGGCTCTTATCCGAGAATAACGAGTTATTACTCAAAACCCCTAAAAGTAAAGGGCCAGGACTCGATCATTTTCAGTCGAGCTGAATCAATGTTTTATTTCGGTTGTACCATTGACCAACCCTTGTGTGTGTGTGTGTGTGTGCAATTGCCTTGGGCCCCGAGCTACCTAGGGGCCCCCAAAATGCCCCATTAACTTGCTTAAAGATTTTTTTTTTTTTTTTCTTCGTGCAAAATAAATATATCTAAAACTCCATTTGCGAAAAATGGCATCAAATCATTAGTGTCGCAGACAGAAGGGCCCCCCCCCCACCTCACTACATTGGACTATTCCATTATTTCACTTACTGCGCATCTGCGAAAGTGACAAGGCTGTAATGCGCCAAAAAAAAACTGACGAAGAAGAAGTGATTGACAGTGATAGACAGAGTGTACAGAGAGAGAGTATTGACAGTAAAAATGAAGCGAAGCTACCCAAGCGGTGCTGAAAAAAGGAAGAAACAGGAGGAAAGCAAAAAGTTTTTAGCAAAATTGCCGAAGTTAACAAACTTTTTTGTGATGCCCGGCCCCGCTGACAATGACAACAACGCTAACACCATCACGACTGTTAGCATTGCTGCTAGCGTGGAGGAGCTACCCGTTGCCGCCGGCGCCGACAGTGCTAGCCCAGGCTGCTCAAGCGATATTGCTGCTAACGTTACATGCACGGCAATTTTACAGGATGAGGAGGATCCTTCAACTGCAGCTGCAGGGTAACAAAACTTCCGCGTGCACTTTCAGTGACAGTGATAATAATGATGACTACGTCTATGACGAAAAAGGACGACAATTCCATTTCCAATGAACAACTAATGAGTACTAGCAGTCATTCTGACCAATGTGTTACACTTGAACTTGAAGATGACCCAGCACTCTGGCCAAAACATCTCACTGACAAAGAGCGCTGCTCAATAGTGCAGAGAGGCCCAGTTCAGAGCAAGGATAGAATTTATCCTAAAAATCAAGAGGGCAGAAGATTTACAAACAGCAATTATTACCTGCAAATGAAGAATGGAGAAAAAATAAAGAGGTCCTGGCTCGTGTACAGTGAAAAAAATGACTGTGTTTTGTGCTTTTGTTGCCGCTTGTTTGGTAACCGAGAAAAGGCCACTCAGCTAAATGCAGATGGGTTTAATTACTGGAAAAATCTTTCTGCACACTTGAGACAGCATGAGAGGTCAGCAGAACACATCACAAACATGGATGCTTGGCGCAATCTTTCACAGAAACTACAAACCAACACAGCTATAGATCAGGTAAACCAAGATCTAATTGCTCTTGAAGTAAACCGCTGGAAAGAGATTTTAAGACGACTTATTGCAATTGTAAACTATCTGGCAGAGCACAATCTTGCATTTCGTGGCCACTCAGACAAATTCTTTGAGGCTGGTAATGGAAATTTTCTTGGACAAGTGCAATTAATGGCTCAGTTTGACCCAGTGATGCGAGAGCATCTGAGGAGAATTCAGGCAAAACAGCTAAGTGACACCTATTTAAGCAAGAATATCCAAAATGAACTTATTTCCCTTGTGGCAAAATGTACAACTGATGCAATTGTAGAGAGAGTGAAAACAGCCAAATACTATGCAGTAATTATGGACTGCACTCCAGACCTCAGTCACAATGAGCAGCTCTCAGTGGTGCTACGAATTGTTAATTGTGAATTATCAAAGGGTGTCTCCATCCATGAGCACTTTGTTGGATTTCTTCAGGCACTTGACACAACAGGAAAAGGCTTATGTGAGACATTTTTAGGCCAACTAGAAACACTAGGATTGGATCTTTGCAATTGTCGAGGCCAGTCTTACGATAACGGGAGCAACATGCAGGGTAAAAAGCAGGGAGTCCAAAAGAGAGTGCTGGAAATAAACAACAAAGCGTTATATGTTCCTTGTGGAAGTCACACACTGAACCTTGTTGTTGGTGATGCAGCCAAGTCCTCCGTGACGTCCATCAGCTTCTTTGGGCTGATACAGCGACTTTACAATCTTTTCAGCTCTTCAGTTCAACGTTGGAGTATTCTCAAAGAACACGTCAAGAATTTGACACTTAAAGCATTGTCAACAACCAGGTGGGAGTGTAGAGTTGAAGCTGTGAAAGCTGTTCGCTACCAGCTGCCTGAAATCGTGAAGGCATTAACTGCTTTAAAGGAGTACGCCACAGAGAAAAGAGATGCAGATGTTGTCTCAACAGCTGAAAGCATCTGCAAGGAGCTGCAGAAATGGCCTTTTGTGGTAAGTACCATTGTGTGGTACAATGTGTTGTTCCAGATAAACAAAGTGAGCAAGATCCTTCAGAGCCCCAAAGTTTCAGTTGAGAGAGTGAGAGAAGAAATCAGGGCGGTGAAAGAATATCTTCAGGAATTTTGCAATCATGGATTTAATTCTGCTAAAACAGATGCTAGGGAGATAGCAGAGAAGCTTGAGGTTGAGATGAGCTGCCCTTAGGTGCGTCAGATAAGAAAAACTAAGCAGTTTGAGTATGAGGGAACAGAGCACACTCAGTCAACTGCAGAAGAGCTCTTCAAAAAAGAGGTTTTTCTGCCTCTAATAGATACTGCTCTTGTCACAATAGAGAACAGATTTTTCAACATGGAAATCTTCTACGAGCTTTATGGATTTCTCTACTCACTCGACACAATGAGAAGCACTGAGAAGGAAGGGAAGCTGGATGAATGCTGCCACAGATTAGAGCAAAGGATGGATGACATTGATGCAGAAGATCTGAAGCTTGAGGTTAAGGGGTGCAGTTAGGTCATTCCCGCCACATGTCTCATCACCATTTGAGATGCTTGACTATATATATAAAGAGAATTTACTTGACATATATCCAAATTTGAGTATAGCTTTCAGACTCCTCCTCACTCTCCCTGTTACAGTAGCTTCGGGTGAGAGAAGTTTCTCATCACTGAAACTAATCAAAACGTACCTCAGATCAACTATGTCACAGGACAGGCTGTCTGCTCTAGCTGTTTCTCTCCATAGAGCAGGAAGTCAGGAAGTCACTGGATATGGAATCAGTGATAGCAAGATTTGCTGAGGCCAAAGCTCGCAAGGTCAGATTATAGTGATTTAGACATGACAATACAGACACTCACTCACTCACAGACACACACTCACTCACTCACACAGACACTCACACTCACACAGACACAGACACACTCACTCACACAGACACACTCACTCACACAGACACAGACACACTCACTCACTCACACAGACACACTCACTCACACACACAGACACACTCACTCACTCACACACACAGACACACTCACTCACTCACTCACTCACACACACAGACACACTCACTCACTCACTCACACACAGAGACATGCACTCACTCACACACTCACTCACAGAGACATGCACTCACTCACTCACTCACTCACTCGAAGGAAAGCTCACTCACAGACACACTCACTCACTCACAGACACACTCACTCACAGACACACTCACTCACACACACACACAGACACACTCACTCACACACACACACAGACACACTCACTCACACACACACACACACACACACACACAGACACACTCACTCACACACACACACACACACTCACTCACTCACTCACTCACTCACTCACAGACACACTCACTCTCACACACAGACACACTCACTCACACACAGTGAAGATTGGTGAAAAAATAAACAAGATAAATTAATTAAGATAAAATCACGACACACTCACTCACACTCACAGACACACTCACTAGAAGAAAAAGACAGGCAAAGACCAAAGAGAGAAGAAGAAAAAGATAGGCAAAGACCACAGAGAGAAGAAGAAAAAGACAGGCAAAGACCAAAGAGAGAAGAAGAAAAAGATAGGCAAAGACAAAAGAGAGAAGACGAGAAAGATGCAAAAACAGAGACAAGGGAAATAAAGAAATGGTCAGAAAAAAAGGGAGAGCAGGAGAAAGTCAGTGAAAGAAAAAATGTAAACATTTTAAAAGGTAAGTTATTTTTACTAAAATGATGTCTCCATAATTGATCACTTATTGTCTTGTGTGTTTCTTCTCACTTTAGTAACACAAGACAGAAGTCCAAAAACAACATGTAGCAGCAAGCAGATCCATATAGAAGATACTATCAGAACAACCAAGGTAAATGACGACCAATGACAGCTCTTCCCTGTGTAAATAGACAATACATATTATTGTACAGAGAAAATTTTATGTAAATACAATTTTTACAGAGGATACATCTGTTAAACAGAATGTTGTTCTGTGTTTTTTATTTTTCTTCTTTTTTTCTTACAGATACAACTCCAGATGTCTATACATCATTGCTGTGTGAAGACTGCTGAAGAGAAGTAACAAGTAGGGCTTTTTTTTTTTTTAAATAAGGATTGACAAAAGGAGGGAAACAAGAGATGTAGAGGGCCCCATGTCTGTGTTTGCCTTGGGCCCCAAAATGTCTAAATCCGCCCCTGGATATGTATAGGGCCGGGTCTCTTTGATTTTGAGTGACTATAGTCTCTCCACCTCAATCTCCAGTTCCCGCACGCGCTGAACGCCGGTGCCGTCTGCTGGGGACTCGGGGTTTCTCCGGACGTTGCGAAGCCAGTTGTTCTCTTCCTCTAACCGTGACATGCACTTCTCAAGCTCCAGGTATTCCCGAACCAGTTCTTGTTTAGACATATTTTGGAGAGTCTCGACGTGATACCGCTCATATGTCTCAGAAAAGTCTCTCAGCAAAAACTCTCCGCCTACGTGCCCGGGTCTGCCCATACCGTCGCTGCCTCCGCCGCCTCCCTCCTCCTCCTCCTCCTCGTCTTCGTCTTCGAAATTCTCATCTTCGCTGGCCGTGTCATCTGAGCGGATCGGCCCGGATTTCCTGCCGCCCAGCTCCGTGTTGAGGTCAGGTTCTTCGCGGTCGTGTTCCTCCATCAGGAACTGGGTGGTGTTGTATGGGGCAACGGGCAGACCTTTGGCGAACATCTCAGCACGCACCCGCGATGCACGGGCGGTCTCGCGTTCATCCAGCTCTTTCTTCTCTTCCCAGGTTAATTTGAAGTAAGGCTTCCAGCGGCGCTTCTTCTTGGAGGGTCGCCGCCGGTGTTTCTTCTTGCCCTGGCGGCCATCTGACAGCCCCTCGGTGTTTACTGTTTACCAGTGTCTCTATTTGTTCTGTCCGCAGGAAAGCCGTCGTCACTTGCTGCGTCACCAGCCTTAGGCTCCGGGTCACTCCTTTCCCGGCCGCGGCACATAGGATGTGTATCTCCAGACACCAAACCCGCACAGAGCTCCAGCTGGTTTCTTTGCACTTGTTTCGAGGAGACGACACTTGTCAGACCATCCCTCTGCCGCCATCTGCTGTCATCCTCCGGTGCAGCTTCTTCTTTAATAAGCTCCATAACTGTACACTCCCACCTGAAGGAGTGAGATGAGGGACACCGTTCTAAACTGAGGTATGAATAGAAATCAGGTTCCTGACCGCTGTTATTTAAAACAATTCACCAAACACTGAGGAAAAAGGAAAATGTTTTTTTTTAAGTGAACGAATATTTTAACATAAGAAACAGCATTAACAAACTCGCATTAAGTTAAATTTGAATTACCTCACCGTTCAGCTCCAATCTCGTGTTTGCGTTATTATGCTATCTAAGACTGTTAATGTGAACTCTTTCGTTTACTATTGACTTGATTTCTTGAACGGTACGATAACATTTTTCTCCAATGTAAACTCCAATTCGCTTCTGATACGGAGAAGACTGGGGCTTCTGAATTTATTACCTCCCCCACGTAAAGGCGCATGCGGCCATTCCTCCAGTTTTTTTCCTGCTTTGTGGGACTTGAAGTCCCGCCAGGCATTTGCACACAACAAATTTATGCCGTTAAACCTCCATTACCCACAATCCAACGACAGTTTTGGGTCCCGAGCGGGCTAAGCCCGCTCACAATTTTCACTGGATAAAAAGTTTTTTGTGCGCGTACTGTTCAATCGAAGCATTCTGATTGGTAGTTTTCGTTGTCAATCAAAGAGAAAGCTGTCCCGGTCTCTCTAGTGGACGATACCAAGTATGGCTGAAGCAGGTAGAAACATCCGCCCTATTCTACAATGCATTAAACTTTTTTCTCATATCAGAATGACAGCTTCTGTGCGTGTTCCCCGAGTGAAGGCCCCATAGTTATTTAAGGCTTTTTTTTATTGCATACATTTTTTTTAGTCAGTTCTACAAAGTGCCTGGCATCCTGCAGCATCCTACAAGTAAGATCAGCAGGACTGTAATCCTTTGTTGTGATGCAGATGGCATTTACAGGGTCAATTTCAACCATCAGCACAGAGACACTAATAAACATTTCTTATTTTCAAAATATGATAGTATATTATACAATACTGACAAAGTATCTGCACATGGCTACATTTAACCAGAATTACAATGGAACACATCATGGACATTAAATTTAATAATTAACTCCAGGATGTCTCTAAGAACTGCATTCATCTTGTTCATACAAGATTAAACCCTCAGATTTCAGAGATATGAGATTAGAACATTTCCTCTCTTCACTTCATGCTGACAAAGTGCTACCTTTGAAGCACTGAACGCTAGGTCACAATTAATTAGTTATCATTGTGTCTCAGTAGAAACATCAGTGCCAGAGTCACAGAAGGCCACACTCACAACATTAATGTACATCCAGAGATGTCAGATGGTGACCATTTCTCCTGTAAAATAGAAATTAAAATATTACAGAAATTCTCTTTTCTACACATATTTGATCAAAATACAAAGCATATGTTTGAGTGGTGACAAGCAGCAGTTGAGTCTTGAAATTCATACCAAGTCTGTCACAAGTTTTACCTCAGTTTCTGCATCTGTCAAGTGTAAATGGGATCTCCGCTGTGAACTTTGAGCCTTAAAACAAATATACAGATAAAAATATAATAAAAATAAAGACAGGTTCATTTTTATTCACTTATCAAAATCTTTACTGGTGGAAATAATACAAGATGAATGAAGAAAATATTTTACAGAACACACACACACACAAAGATAAAAATAAAAAATGTATAATGACATTTAAAGACATACCATTATAACATATATGGCTAATTTTTCTGGAGATCAAAATGTTTATATTGGTGCTATTTCTTCAATTCTTAAATCTTTTCTATTTTTTCCTATTTATATTAATATTTACAAACTGAAACCATGCAGCATTCTGTCTCTATTTCTTATATTGCTCAGTTTTGACAAATAACATGCTCTTTTTTGGCTTTTATTTTATTTGGCTTCCTTATGTTTGCAGTTGCAAGGTTTTCAACCACCTCTAGTCATTGCATGATGCTCTGCATGTCCTCTCTAAGTTTCTGTAAGGCTAGAATAATCTGCTGCTGCACCTGGCTGTTCTGTAACCTGTCAGGCCCACCCTTAGAATCGTCTCTGCCTCCTTGCCCTGAACCAGCCCCTGAGGCAAGCTGCATACAAGTTTTTGTTGTTGTTGTTGTTGTTTTCTCAATGTAGGGGATACCATCCACACTTTTGAGACCACCCTGGTCTGTTTGCACTAATAATGTGGTGATAAAGATATTTTGAGTGAATTCTGCTTCAGACCTGAGGGCAATTTCATTTCTTGAGTATATACCAAATCAGCATATTAGAATAATTTCTGAAACTAAAGACTGCCGTAACGGCTGCTAAAAATTCAGCTTTAGGAATAAATTAAGTTCTTTATTTAAATTAAAATAAATTATTTAAAAATATAACAAACTTTTTAAATGTAAAATTATTACAATATTGCAGTTTTATTGTATTTTATTCAAATAAACACAGTCTTGGGGCGTATTACAGAAAGATCCTAACTTTAAACTCTTATCTTATCTGTTTAGGTAACCATGGTAATTTCAGTAAGTACCATATTTAGGACAAAAGTTATTACAGAACAGCATTTCCTAAGTGTATTATCTTATCTTAACTACAGATTAAGGGGGTATTACAGAAATCTCTCAACTTGACAAAAAATCCTAAAAACTGTCTTACAAAACGCCACATGGCTGTCTTCCAGTGACCCGTGTGAGTGATAACACCCTGTCGTGAGGCCAGCACAAGTGAGGGCCTATACCTGACACAGAATACACTGGGTAGCATATTCCAGCTGGGCATATGCTAGCTGGCTGCCTGCTCATAGGAGGACTTACAAAGGCAGGTATCAACCGAGAGGTGGTGATACACATAAATTCTGAGGTACCCATCCCGCAGGGTGGAAGTTTCAACGACAGAACTGGCAAGGTGCTTGCCAAGGGAAAGACACATGCTACGAAGAGACTTACTGTGGAAATACACACGTGGGTTTGCCCAGAAAAGGGGAATATCAACACATGGAGGCACCTAGTCCCACACAGGGCCGACCGATAGGGCATGCCCGCAAGTGCTGGACATCAACAGTGCTGGAGGAACCCAGGGTTCTGAACTGAGGAACTCACCTGAGGGGAATAGCGCATGCATCCAGTCCATGGAGTGGAATGGTGCAGCAAGTGGATCGACACCGAGCAGGTTCTTACTGGCCCGAAGGGGCGAGTACCAGGCAGGACACGGGCTCTAAACGGAAATCTCGCAAACGTGTTAGGTGTCACCCAGCCCGCAGCTCTACAGATGTCTAATAGCGAGGTGGCATGCGCCAGCGCCCAGGAGGAGGCTACACTCCTAGTTGAGTGAGCTCTCACCCCTAGGGGCCATGGCAGGTCTTGAGCCTGATAAGCCAGGACAATAGCATCCACTATCCAGTGGGATAATGCTTGGAGACAGCCTTTCCCTTCTGCTAGCCTCCATAACAAACAAAGAGCAGGTCTGAGGTCCTGAAGCACTGAGTTCTGTCTACGTAAGTGCGGAGCGCACGTACTGGACAGAGCAGCGCCAGGGCTGGGTCTGCCTCCTCTGGGGGCAGCGCTTGCAAGTTCGCCACCTGATCTCTAAAAGGAGTGGTGGGAACTTTGGGCACGTATCCAGGCCGGGGTCTCAAGATAACGTGAGAGTTGGCCAGCCCGAAGTCCAGGCACGCTTCATCAGCTGAAAATGCCAGTGCTGAAGCGTTCTCATATGGAGCAACCCGAGTGGTATTACTGCCGCTGCGGATGCCATATGCCCCAGGAGCCTCTGAAACAGTTTCAGTGGAACCGCTCTCTTGCCCTCGAATTGACTATTCAGCAGTGACTGTGCACGCTCGCTCATAAGCTGCGTGAACATGGCGACCGAGTCTATTTCCATACCGAGAAAAGAGTTCCTCTGCACAGGGGAGAGTTTGCTCTTTTCCCAGTTGACCCGAAGACCCAGACGGGCGAGGTGTCTGAGCACCAGATCCCTGTGCTCGCACAACCACGCTCGAGAGTGAGCTAGAATCAGCCAGTCATCTAGGTAATTGTGGATACGGACACCTTGTTCCCTGAGAGGAGCCAGGGCTCCCTCCGCAACTTTTGTAAAGACATGGGGAGAAAGGGCCAACCCGAATGGGAGAACCTTGTACTGATATGCCTGCCCCTCGAAAGCAAACTGAAGAAACGGTCTGTGTCAAGGAAGAATGGAGACATGAAAGTACACATCCTTCAGGTCGATTGTTGCAAACCAATCCAACGGACGAATACATTCGAAAATGCGATTGGGCGTTAGCATCTTGAACGGAAGTCTGTGTAGAGCTCGGTTCAAGGCACGCAAGTCCAGGATTGGCCGTAACCCACCTGTTTTCTTGGGTACTATGAAGTAGGGGCTGTAAAAGCCGGACTTCCAGCTGGCTGAAGGGACCGGTTCTATCGCGCCCTTTGCCAGCACGGTCGCGACTTCCGCACGCATGACAGGAGCATCCTTGCCCACCATTGTCGCGCGAATACCCCGAAACCTGGGGGGACGCCGGGCAAACTGAATCGAACTACAGGCGTACCCATAGAGGGGCAGCGAGGCGGAACGGACAGCTTTGGCATGGGAGGCATAGCGTCCCTTAGCGGGGGCGGAGTGCAAGCACTCGTCTGATTCCGAGTGGCAAAGAGGGCATGAGAAGGCAATGCGTTCTTGAGCCGGCTCTGCGTGGAAACTGGCAAGGGGAGAGGGGAATGAGAGCAGCGAGGAAGCACGTCGCCAACTGTCATCCGCGGCACAAAAAGAAAAAGAGGACAAAGGATTCTCCCCCGGTCCTCCTCCAGGGCAAGGAGTGGTCCTGCTTCCATCTCCTGATAAGTTGACATCCCCAACTCTGGGTCGCCCGTCTCAGGACGCTGCTTGGCCTAACGCTTGGCAGGTTTAGGGGCAGAGACAGGCTGCGCTGCCCTTCTGCGGCCATCTCCTCGTTGCGGCCGGGGTGAAGGCTGCTGCTGTGGCCGAGCAGGAGTGGAGGAGACCACAGGGGGGCGCCCTCGACGACGAGCAGTGGCAGTGGCAGTGTGGAGGCAGCAGCGGGATGAGAACTTACAGGCCTTGAAGGGAAGCTTGGGACCACCACGCCATGCGGAGGTGCTCTGAGGACACAGTTGCATTGCAACAGAGTGCTCCATTGGGGGAATCCCAGCATACCCCTTGGCCGCTCTGCCATCGAGGGCAGTGAAGGCGGAGGAAGCACCAGAACGGTTTCCGGCAGTTGAAGGTGCCTTCCATGAACTAGTCACTTCCTGGTGCACTTCCGGGAAGAAAGGAACCAGCGGGGGGTGCTGGCGATCAGCACGAGCAGCCCCCAGGAATCAATCATCCAGCCTCGAGCACTCAGGAGAGGGTGGAGGATTCCACTCAAGCCCGATGCTCTCAGCTGCCCGGGAAAGCACGGCCGTCAATTTGGGATCAGACTCGGGCAACGCTGGCACTCCCGAGGGAGGCAACGCAGCCGATTCCTCATCTCCCGAGGACTCAAGCCCGCCTTGTGATATGGCGATTGACATTAGGTCTTCCTCCTGAGCCCCGAATGAGATGTCAGGAGCCTGAGAGGGTCCAGCAAACTCATCCGGAAACTCAACCGGCTGCGGCGTTTGTGAGGGGGGTGTGGCCCGAGAAGGCTGGCTCATCGGGGAAGCCCACACGGTAACCCTCAGATCACCCTGGCCACCAGCCGAAGTAGCCTCCTTACGAGAAGAGGAGCTAGAATGGGGTGTGGCAGAGGAGACTCTATACCTTTTAAGGTAATCGAGTCTCGATCTTAATGCCGAGATGGTCATGTCCCCGCAATGAGTACATGAGTCATCCACGCCGTCATGAGGAGCCATATATCGACCCACCCAGAAACACACGGGCGGAATGACATCTTCAAAAAGACGCAAACACAACACGTATACTCTTTTAGGAATAGGAAATAGCTCTTTCAGTGATGCTGAAGTGCTCAGGGGAACGAGGGAGCTGAATGCAGGAAGCTCAGACGAACCGCTGAATCGCTCCGTCACACCAACACCAGCTGACTCGCTTGTAAACACTCTGGTGAAAGCAGCAAGCGAGGTGCTCGGCTCCAAAGCGAAAGCTTGAATGCGAGTTGCTTGTGCTGCTACTTATATACCCACACAGTGGGGCAGAGCTCACGATGCAAATCCCGCAGACCAAGGTACATTGTGTACCATTGGCTCATTTTGTTACCACTCGAAGGTGATTGGGCTCTCGGGCGAGACCCCATTCGTCAGTCTCTTTCTGACATAACGTGACCGACTGAAAGGGAACTGCAACCAGCATTACAGAGACCAACAAAGCGTCACGGAGCATTACCAGTTATAGTGCAAGTGACTAATGCCTTATGTTTTTTTGCAAAAGGCGATTTTCAAAGTGAAGTAGCTTCTATTATTTTGATTACCTCATCAGCAGATAGCTCAGTGTCGGTTGCTTGGTAACAGACCTGAGAGTAATTTGCAGAGCTTGATAATGCAATTTAAGATTTCCTAATTAGAAATAAGATACAGCTTTGTGAGATAGGATAAGAATCCCAAATAAAGTTAAGATTTGCTTCTGTAATATGAATTTCTGAAAAATCCTAATTTAACCTATCACATCTTAAATTAAGACCTAAGATAAGAAACTTTCTTTAATACATCCCTTGGTGAGCAAAACTTGTTCTTATGTATATGTTAGTCTTAAGGTTATCTGTAAGCTAGTGTTTTTCAAAACACTGATTTGGATTTGGAAGATATATTCTGCCAATATGGATCAACAATTTTGATGACATAATTTTTGCACTTTTTGTCCAATCAAATGCTCTTGAAGATCTGAAGCATCCAACTCTTAAAAGACACTAAAGCTGCTGAAATCGGTCACTTAGGTCCAGAGACAATATTGCAGAGCAGATCATATGTGGACCACAAAATGTATCCAACCCATTTGAATTCTACTCAGAATGCTATATTTTAAAGAGCAATGGAGGAGATGAAACATCAAACATTACACTGATTCTTAAGACGTGGGACAAAACATGTCCTGCAATTGTAACTGCTATTAGGTTTAAAATGTTACGGGGGATTAATAAGAGAATATATTTAACACAATTATCCTCTTAAATTTAATTTCATCATTATTAAATCAAATCTATGACACTTATTGTCTTCTCACTTCATCTGAATCAGTGTCCACAGAGAAAGGTTCAATCATTCATCTATTATAAAATAGATAAAAAAATTTATAAGGATAAAAAAGAGCGGTAACACTTTACAATAAGGTTCCATTAGTTAATGTTAGTTAATGTATTAACTAACACGAACAATGCATTAATTACAGTATTTATTAATCTTTGTTAATGTTACTTAATAAAATAGTCATTCATTGTTAGTTCATGTTAATTAACTAATGTTAACAAGCACAACCTTTAATTTAACAATGCATTAGTTAAAGTTGAATTTAACATTAAATAAGATTAATAAATGCTGTAAAAGTATTGTTCATTCTTAGTTCATGTTAACTAAAGTACTCAACTAATGTTAACAAATAAAACTTATTGTAAAGTGTTACCAAAAGAGCTAGATTTATCAAAAGCAACACTTAAAAATATCTCATATCAAAGCAAGGTTGTTTTTCAGTGACACATGCATGTTTCATAAGTGTCCCCACTTTTAGTCAACATTGTCAGACATTCATTAAAATGTAAAAAACAAAACAAAAAAACAATTAGGGTATATCAGGGGCAGCTGTCGCTCTAAACGACCCCTTTGCCACATTCCACCTCTGCAAAGTACATCAGTGTCAGACAGGCTCTGGTAAGTTTTATGGTTTTAGAATATTTTAAATCCTAATGTTAATATTTCCTTGCACAACCATGATATGTCAATACCATCTTCCGATTTCTGAGGAAATTATTTGAAATATTTAGATAATTTTATTTTCCTGAAGTAGGTTCTATTAGCATCTAGCATCAACAGAATACAGACAAACAAAATAACAAAACAAAATGGCTAATATGAACTCCATTTGTTTTGTGAAAGAAATGCCAAATTTGTCAACACCGTCAAATGTCACCACCTTAAGATTTTCTTTCTGACGGTGATGACAGGCCAATGATGGAGTTGACATTTATTGTGAAGTCATCATATTCTTTTTTGTGGGTTTCAAGTCATTTTTAATTATATTAAATATAAAATAGTGTTACATTTTTCCAATAATATATAAATACTAAATATGTGACCTAACTGCATATATTGCTTTTGTGGATTAATAGTCATCACTTCTAGCAGAGTTAGGGTTGAGGGAACATAAGGCTGAGGGAACACATAACACTAGATAAAACATCTATTCAATACAGTTTGTTTGTATACTGATAATATGTTCTGATCATTTTTGAATCATCTGTTAGGATGTTTAAATCTGAATATTAAGATCCTGGTGAATGTAAACGGATTGTTTTAATAAAACAACTTATTGTTTTATTTGTTCATTTAACTGTTTTTAAGTGTTACCATAGTAGATGCAAAGCAGAAATACTGTTCTGAGATTAAAGAAAATAGATCATTTGTGTTCCAGTGATATATCAAAATACTTAAATGTGAATCTTGAATAAAAGCTTTATAAACAATAACACTCACTGTTTGTTGTGTTTGCTTTAATACAATAATTTATTGATTCAATGTATTTGATTGTTAAAATGACTACAAATTCAGGTTTTCATCACCACCATCAAATGTGTCAACTTTGTCAGGTCTGTCATCTCTGTCAGATGAATAATTTGATAATATTTCATTATGATATTTTATATTTGTTCTGGAATTGTCGGACACATATGAAAGTGTAATCTGTCTGCTAACATGAGAATGTGTTTTGAAATGTTAAAAATTTGATTGCTGTTAAAGATAAAGTTAAAATTATATTACACAGTCCAAGGTAAATAGCACATTTTGATTAAAAAAAAGAGAAAAGTTGGGAGGTTGCATCACAGCATAGCTCAGTAGCTTAGTACATATAAGATACATAAATGTAGTTTCATTTGTCTGAGTACAAGGTTTCATTTAATTTTGCACTGTTTTGTCCCACTTCTCAAGAATCAGTGATTAGACATCCTCTGCATTATGAACAGCAATGATGTGAAGAAGAGATAACACCAGTGCCATATGCACAATCATGGAAAAAAAAAAATCTTTCTGAAAGTGATTCATGGAAAAGTTCATTTATTTCAGTAATTCAACTCAAATTGTGAAACTCGTGTATTAAATAAATTAAATTAAAGTAGTTTAAGTCTTTGGTTCTTTTAGGGTTAGGGTGATTTTGGCTCACATTTAACAAAAACCCACCAATTCACCAATCTCAACAAATTAGAATATGGTGACATGCCAATCAGCTAATCAACTCAAAACACCTTCAAAACTTCAAGGTCTGTCAGTTTGGTTCACTAAGCTACACAATCATGGGGAAGACTGCTGATCTGACAGTTGTCCAGAAGACAATCACTGATACCCTTCACAAGTAGGGTAAGCCACAAACATTCATTGCCAATGAAGTTGGCTGTTCACTGAGTGCTATATCCAAGCATGTTAACAGAAAGTAGAGTGGAAGAAAAAGATGTACAACCAACCGAGAGAACCGGAGCCTTATGAGGATTGTCAAGCAACATCGATTCAAGAATTTGAGTGAACTTCACAAGGAATGGACTGAGGCTGGGGTCAAGGCATCAAGAGCCACCACACACGTGTAAAGAAATTTGACTACAGTTGTCTTATTCCTCTTGTTAAGCCACTCCTCAGGCGAGATCCCAATTCGTCAGTCACTGACGTAATGTTGAGGGTGACTGACTGAAAGGGAACCAACATTTCTTTAGCATAATATAACATAATTCATATTATATAAATAATACTGCACACCTGTTAAATGTTTCAAATCTAAAATATGCTGTAATATTGTGTAGCTTAGAGAAAATATAAGCACAGGCTCATAGGCTTGACATTTATCCTGCTTGAATTCGTTCTAAGAAACACATAACATCATAAGTACACAATTTTCATCTGTGAATATTAAATATTTTAACTCAATATTTTTCTTTCATTTTCCCCGACTGCAGACGTCAAATGTAACACATCGGTGAGGCAAAGCTGACGCCTATTTACGAAAATGTGCTTTGAT
The DNA here is from genome assembly GCF_018340385.1 of Cyprinus carpio. NCBI lineage: Eukaryota > Metazoa > Chordata > Actinopteri > Cypriniformes > Cyprinidae > Cyprinus > Cyprinus carpio. Next base: position 24,042,268 of record NC_056600.1, on the reverse strand, counting down.
GCATTAGTTTGATAACTTGTGGTTAAAGCATCACTCAGCGGTCAAAAGCTGCAAATGCACTTTGCAGACGCGGCACCCACGGTAGTAAAAAGCTCATTCTGGTTGGCCACCTACTGTAAATGCACACATGATATAGCTTAATCACAAAGACATACTACAACTGTATACCATTACTCCTTTAATAAAATTCAGTGTGAATATCCCAAATTCCTGCCACAATACCACGGTGTAGTGAATGTTACTACAGTAAATCCATGGTAAATGATGGAGATTTGTAGATTGAAAAGCCTTCTGACTGTCTCGTTACACACAGCATTTCTCCTGTTTTGCTCACAGAGTCATTTGTGTTCATTGCTGAATTCAAGTGCTTCACACTGGATCTCACAGCACTGCTTAATGCTCGCGTGACCGAATAAACGCATCTGCTCTAGTGAGCTTGCGCCACGCGGCAGATTGAACTTTGATCCGAGCGGATAAACTGTCCTTGTGACATGATTCAAATGAGTCATGCTGTTTCGTTCCGCTTTTGGCACATAAACATTTTATTGAACATTTCCTAACTGGGGATATTCAAACTTTTTAGGGGGTGCCTCTCTCTCTCTGTGAATGTCTGCGGGCAACACTGCCTTCAGCAGTTCAAAACAGCTGACCAAAGCGAATTTTCTGGGGGGTTTCATTTTGGCTCCTAAACACCTTTGAGCTTCCATTGGTCCGAGGCAGTTATGCAATCGGTGGGTGTGTTCTGAAACTCCACCTTCTTTGAAGCGCAATTTTTTTTTTCCTGGTTCATTTCTCATTCCACTTAAGTCTGACAGGAGAACAATACTCTCAGCCTCAGACGTCATGCTCACAGACCATTGGCTAAATGTCTGATGCATATGGGAAACAAAAGTGGAAACACTTCAGGAGTGTCGAAGTCGTCACCGGATTGGTTGAATTCTACAGGATTTCTGGGAGACGTGTGTGTCGCATTCCACCTGGAAACAAAGATGCCGTGGCACCAAACTCCCTCATGAAAGAAGAAAGCCGTAGTGTTTATAACTGTGATGACGAGCTCTTATCAGAATCAACTAAACACTGGAGTTTCAAAAGTATGTGAAATATTTAAATTTTGCGGCATAGAATCTTTAAAATACATCCAAGAGTTTCACATACCAGTCTGTTATTGTGGCGACATTTCCATGCCCTGAAACGTGACGCTGAACGAAACAAACTGTGATTGGTTGGTTGTGTCGTTCAAATGGCCGCATGGGCAGTCCTAGACCAATGAAAGCTGCCATAAATTCCAGACCTTCAGCGATACTAGGAGAACAACATCTCCTGAAGAGCGTATGCTCTTTTGTGTCAGCTGCTCTGTGCTGATGCACTGTTTTCTTTCGAACCAAAGCGTAAATACATGTAAAAAATGTATCCTTGTGGCGTGATACAGAAGAGCAAACGCCACCTGCGTACTGCTCAGATTTGTCAAAATGATGCTACAATGATTTGGAGAGACACAGAGGAAAGGAATTGTTGAATAAAGTCATTATTTTTGTTTTCTTTGTGTACAAAAAGTATTCTCGTCGCTTCATAACATTACGGTTGAATCACTGATGGCAGATGGACTATTCTGACGATGTTTTTCATACTTTCCTGGACCTTGACAGTGTTACTTACTTGGCAGTCTATGGGACAGTCTCAAGCCTCCCGGTTTTCATCGAAAATATCTTAAATTGTGTTCCGAAGATGAACAACGCTTTTACGGGTTTGGAATGGCATGGGGACAGGGCCGGCGCTAGCCATTTGGGTGCCCTAAGCACAAATGCTTGGTGGTGCCCCCCCCTCCCCAACCAACCACCCACCAACCAAAGAAATAACTACCATTCAGAATTTCTTAGTTAGGTTCTCTTTACTTCCAAAATAACTGCTGCAAATGAATAATTGGAACTGAACAATGTAAACACAGAAAGTTAAAAGTGCAAAAAAAGTTTAGTGCAAATAACAGTATAAGTGTATGAATTTTATGAAGTATGAATTTTGCACATTTTAAACTGCAAATAGCCATGGAATTATACACAGTACACACACATATATCATGTAGACACAAACTTTTATTTTGGATGCAATTAATCGAGATTAATCTTTTCCCAGCCCTAATAATTTGACAACTCTGTGAATATGAAAATATACAAACACTGAGATTGTGTTTTTTTTTTTTTCTAATTGCAGTTTCACCCACAGATGTCGCCCTTGGCCGAACCTCTTGAAAATGACCGCATGCCATAGTACAACAACGAAAAACAACTCCAAAATCCGCTGTTCAGTTTCGCGCTGCCTCCGCTGCCGGTGTGAAAGCAAAATAGCCGCACGCTGCTTCCACTCTGCCTACCTGCTGCTAACGCGCTGCTTCTGCTCTGCTGCCGCTTGCAGTGTGAACCCGGCGTTAGGGGTGGAGTAACCCTTTAATAGGTAGCCAGTGCAGAGACTGTAAAATTGGGGTAATATGATCATATTTTCTTGACCTGGTAAGGACTCTAGCCACTGAATTTTGGACTTCCTGTAGCTTGTTTATTGAAGATGCAGGACAACCACCTAGCAGTGCATTACAATAGTCCAGTCTATAGGTCATGAATGCATCTAGCTTTTCTGCATCAGAAACAGGTAACATGTTTCGTAGCTTGGCAATGTTTCTAAGATGGAAAAATGCTGTTTTTGTAACATGGGAAATGGGATTTACAAAAGACAAGTTGCTGTCTAATATAACACCCAGATTTTTGACTGTAGGGGAAGTAACAGTAAATCCATCTAGTTGCAAATTGTAATCTACGAGATTGTGGGTACTGTTTTTTGGCCCAATAAGTAATATCTCTGTCTTATCCAAATTAAATATTATTGGTCATCCAATCTTTTACATTTTTAACATACTCTGTTAGCTTAGATAATTAACAGTGGAAACTAATCCTGTGTTTTCTAATAATTTTACCAAGGGGCAACATGTATATTGAAAATAGCAGAGGACCTAGGACAGATCCATGTAGCACTTCATATTTTACTGGCGATAAATGAGATGACTCCCCATTTAAATAAACAAAGTGGTAGCGATCGGACAGGCAGGATCTAAACCATCTTAGAACCTGCCCTTGAATACCTTGTAATCCATCTATGAGCATGTCATGATCTATGGTATTGGACGCAGCAGTAAGATCAAGTAAAGCTAGCATTGAGATGCTGCCTTGGTCTGACGCAAGAAGCAAATCATTTGTAATTTTAACAAGTGCAGTTCCTGTGCTATGGTGGGGCCTGAAACTGAAAAATCTTCTTAGAGATATTTTTTTTTTTTTTTTTTTTTTTGCAGGAAGGAGCACAATATCTACAGGTGCTGGTCATATAATTAGAATATCATCAAAAAGTTAATTTATTTCATTAATTTCATTCAAAAAGTGAAACTTGTATATTATATTCATTCATTACACACAGACTGATATATTTCAAATGTTTATTTCTTTTAATTTTTTATGATTATAACTGACAACTAAGGAAAATCTCAAATTCAGTATCTCAGAAAATTAGAATATAAATTAAGACCAATACAAAGAAAGGATTTTTAGAAATCTTGGCCAACTAAAAAGTATAAAAATGAAAAGTAGGAGCATGTATAGCACTCAATACTTAGTTGGGGCTCCTTTTGCCTGAATTACTGCAGCAATGCGGTGTGGCATGGAGTCAATCAGTCTGTGGCACTGCTCAGGTGTTATGAGAGCCCAGGTTGCTCTGATAGTGGCCTTCAGCTCTTCTGCATTGGGTCTGGCATATTGCATCTTCCTCTTCCCAATACCCCATAGATTTTCTATGGGGTTAAGGTCAGGCGAGTTTGCTGGCCAATTAAGAACAGGGATACCATGGTCCTTAAACCAGGTACTGGAAGCTTTGGCACTGTGTGCAGGTGCCAAATCCTGTTGGAAAATGAAATCTGCATCTCCATAAAGTTGGTCAGCAGCAGGAAGCATGAAGTGCTCTAAAACTTCCTGGTATACGGCTGTGTTGACCTTGGACCTCAGAAAACACAGTGGACCAGTACCAGCAGATGACATGGCACTGAAAACCATCACTGACTGTGGAAACATTACACTGGACCTCAAGAAACGTGGATTGTGTGCCTCTCCTCTCTTCCTCCAGACTCTGGGACCCTGATATCCAAAGGAAATGCAAAATTTACTTCCATCAGAGCACATAACTTTGGACTACTCAGCAGCAGTCCAGTCTGACAGTCTGACGCTGTCTGTTGTTCAAGAGTGGCTTGACACACGGAATCCGACAGCTGAAACCCATGTCTTGCATATGTCTTTGTGTAGTGGTTCTTGAAACACTGACTCCAGCTGCAGTCCACTCTTTGTGAATCTCCTCCTCATTTTTGAATGGGTTTTGTTTCACAATCCTCTCCAGGGTGCGGTTATCCCTATTGTTTGTACACTTTTTTTCTATCACATCTTTTCCTTCCCTTCACCTCTGTGTTAATGTGCTTGGACACAGAGCTCTGTGAACAGCCAGGCCTCTTTTGCAATGACCTTTTGTGTCTTGCCCTCCTTGTGCAAGGTGTCAATGGTCGTCTTTTGGACAACTGTCAATTCAGCAGTCTTCCCCATGATTGTGTAGCCTACAGAACTAGACTGAGGGACCATTTAAAGGCTTTGCAGGTGTTTTGATTTAATTAACTGATAAGAGTGTGGCACCAGGTGTCTTCAATATCGAACCTTTTCACAATATTCTAATTTTCTGAGATACTGAATTTGGGATTTTCCTTAGGCCCCATTTACACTGCATGGTTCAAGTGACCCAATTCCGATTTTTTCTTCTCATGTGGCACAGATCGGATATGACCGGTGAACGTGTAAGCAGGAAAAAACCACATGGATTCCGATTTTCTCAGATCGGATTTAGGCCTCATTCATATGTGGTAATAAATCGAATATGAATCGTATACGTGCATTTGCGTGTGCCATGTAAGCAGACAAATCGGATATTCCCCAGTAAATGCGAGTCGTACGTCATTAAAAAAGTGATGTTAACTCAGGTGGACGCCACCAACTGAGATCACATGACTTATTATAAGTGCGATGGAGGACGAAGGATACACACAGTGGAGGTTTCATGTCTTTTAAGTCCTCTTTTTTTCTCTGCCGTACGAGACCAATGTTTTGCTGATTTTTTTGTTGACTTTTCAAAATATTGTGGAAAGCAAAACACTGTATAATTTTATTTGCATCTGTACCCATTGTATTTCGTGCTGTTTTACTTCCTTTTCTGGGTCAGAACGTCTACGTTTGGTAGTTTCAGCAGTGTATAGTATAGGGTAAATGCAAAAATCGGATACTGGTCACTTTTAAAAGATGATGTAAGCGGGTCGTCAGAAAAATCGGATATAGTCAGAAAATCGGATTTGGGCATCAAGACCTGCAGTGTAAATGCAGCCTTAGTTGTCAGTTATAAACATCAAAATTAAAAGAAATAAACATTTTAAATATATCAGTCTGTGTGTAATGAATAAATATAATATACAAATTTCACTTTTTGAATGGAATTAGTGAAATAAATCAACTTTTTGATGATATTCTAATTATATGACCAGCACCTGTATATCAGTAAGATCGATTTCATGCAATATAATTAAATCTAAAGTCAAAAAAGTGACGTGACATACAGCCAAGTATGGTGACCTACGGAGCCCCGCACATGGCATGCAGGAAAAAATAGTAGGCTAAATCATGCACACGATTTACTAATTCGTTCCCTCAATGTACTAAAACGTGCACATGATCACTATTGCGTTCCCTCGATTTACTATTTCGTTCACTCGTTTATAAATTGTGCTCACGATTTACTAATTCATTCCCTCGATTTGCTAAATTGTGGGCACAGTTTAGCAAATCGAGGGAACGCAATAGTAAATCGAGGGAACGCAATAGTAATCGTGTGCATGTGTTAGTACATTGAGGGAACGAATTAGTAAATCGTGCGCACGATTTATTTATTTTTTCTTGCATGTCATGTGCGGGGCTCCGTAGTGACCCATACTCAGAATTCGTGCTCTGCATTTAAACCATCCAAAGTGCACACACACAGCAGTGAACACACACACACACACCGTGAACACACACCCGGAGCAGTGGGCAGCCATTTATGCTGCGGCGCCCGGGGAACAGTTGGGGGTCCAGTGCCTTGCTCAAGGGCACCTCAGTAGTGGTATTGCCGGCACGTGACTCGAACCCACAACCTTAGGGTTAGGAGTCAAACTCTCTAACCATTAGGCCATGACTTTCCCTCATATCTAGCGTATGATCAAAATGATGCGTGGGCCCAGTGACATTTTGCTTGGCTCCAAAAGAGTTTATTAGTTCAGTAAACACAAGTCCTAATGTATCATTTGTATTATCAACGCGGATGTTAAAATCTCCGACAATTAGCGCTTTATCAATGGTAACCAATAGGTCTGAGAGGAAATCTGCAAATTCTTTAAGGAATTCTGTATACGACCCTGGTGGTCTATACACAGTAGCCAGAGCAAGAGATAAAATAGATTTCTTTTGCATATCTGACAGTATAACATTAAGCAGAAGTATTTCGAAGTTAAACCTGTATCCTGTTTTCTGGGTAACATTGAGAATATCACTATATATTGTTGCAACACCTCGGCCACGACCAGTCTGACGGGGCTCATGTTTATAACAGTAGTTTGGTGGAGTAGACTCATTTAGACCAATATAATCATTTGGTTTTAGCCAGGTTTCAGTCAAGCAGAGTACATCGAAACTATTATCTGTGATCATTTCCTTAACAATAACTGCTTTGTGTGTGAGTGATCTAATATTTATGAGCCCAAACTTTAAAAATTGTTTTTGTTAATTTTATTTTACATTTTTCTGGTTTAATCACGATTAGATTTTTTCTAGATCCTCCATTAAATTGAAAATAAACCTTGACCTGACGAGATCCAGGGTCCTGTATGACCCATATCATCATGAAGGGTCATTAACACCATGTCTCTCAATGTGGTGGGCAGTGCCAAATGATAGTTTACTAATTAAATACTTTGTTCACTTTGAAGTATACTCTCAGTAAACTACTAGTTTAGTAGTTTTATACTGCAAGTATACTCATAAGTTTTCTTTAAGTGAACTTTACATCATACTTTAAGGATACTACTATGTTCCTATTTAGGTTTTAATTTGTATATATTTTGTTATATGAATATCTGAACATACAAGTGAAAGTGACGTGACATACAGCCAAGTATGGTGACCCATACTCAGAATTCGTGCTCTGCATTTAACCCATCCAAAGTGCACACACAGCAGTGAACAACTGCGGTGCCCAGGGAGCAGTTGGGGGTTTGGTGCCTTGCTCAAGGGCACCTTAGGTGTGGTATTGCTGGCCCGAGACTCAACAGCCTTAGGGTTAGAAGTCTAACTCTCTAACCATTAGGCCACGACTTCCCCAAAACATCCAAAGAAAGAACAGGGTATCTGCTTGTAAACAATTTTTTTTTTTTTTTTAGCTTCATGCATTCTTTTTTTAAACACTTTTATGTGGGTAAGTTTAATAAAAATAAAGAAATAACATTTTTTAAAAAAAGCTGAAAAAAGACTATGAATTGGATTCAGAATGATAATCAAAACGTAGATGTAGTCGATCAACACCCCAAAGCTTGACTGTAATTATTACCTCTTCATCGGTCAACATTTTATTCCATAACGTTACAGTTTTGATGCTGTTTCAGGTCAGATGATGCACATCCTGATTTTGTCAAGTCCTTGTTGTCCTGAGACCAATATTTTTTATGATGACCCTGGGACAATAATTGCCTCAGCCAATCAAAGTTTATGACGTCATCACTATGTGCCCCCCTGCAGAGTCCGCCAAAAAAACAGTAACGCCCCTCTTACAAATTCAAAAAAAAAAAAAAAAAAAACCTGCAGCTGCAAGCGTGATACCAGTGAAGATCGCAAATAAAAAGGTAAGACCACAACTTTTAATTTGTCCTATCAATTTATATCAGTATACTAATGATAGTAAAATTCATATTTGTTTTTAGATTTGTGTTATTTTCACCACCGAAGTTTTAACGTTAGTTTGCATTGGAAAGTTAGCTAAATAGCCGTTCCTACTAACGTAGTCTAGACTGATGTAACTTACTGTTAACTTTCTGGCTCCGGTTAAAACAATCTAATAAATATTGTTTTTACATTTTTTTTTATAGTGTGCCAAGCTATAAAAGGGCTGCGATTAAAGAGTGGCCATATTGTGAGCTTATTTTCTGCCGGTTTATTAGCGCGCGCAATGCTGCCACCAAAAAATTTCTAATATTTCTGTCGTTAGCATATAAATCACTGTGCCAATGCCCATTTGTGTTTCGTTGCGTCCAGTTGCATTCAAAGACAAACGCCCGAAAAGCGGAACAAACAGCTGCGATTCGCTACGAGATCCAGGTAAAAATATGCCAAAGTGGACCGCTGCACGCGCCGAATGGCACGGTGAACGGCTACTGTTTCCAATGAATGTGCGTGAGGCACCAGCGCGATCAAACAGCTGAAACAGAAAATACAAAATTTTTGCTCACACAGTAAAGGGCATAATTCAAAAATGCAAAGTCTCAGCAGTTTGAAAAATCAAGAATAATAACAGAATTAATAATAATTATTGCTAAATGCTGGACTGTTCTCATTTCGATCTGCAAATGGAACCTGAAGGATTTTTTTTTAAACCAAGAATGAACCGAAATGAAAACATTTAGCTTTTTATCCGTATATATAGGCCTTATATTTAATGACTGTTTAATAACAATAGCAAGCATAAGATCCTTTGTGTAAAGGTCTTTCTTTTAATTTTTGATGAGTAGACTGTAGCCTAAGACTATCCTACATTTCGAAATTAACTCACTGTAGCCTACATTTTTTAATGGTTTTTAAAGATGGTTCAATGTTATATCATAATGTTATTGTTGTTTTACCTCCTCCTTTTATCTCATTTTACAATTACATTCAGTTCGCAATCCGTCCCTTTGCGCCACCTGGCGGTAGTTTCGCGAATGAATTTAACACGCGACTGACTTGCAGTTAACGCAGCGGCCCTGCGGCGGCGGTATGCACAGCGGTAGTACCCATTTTGGTTGTCTACCATCTGTATATATAATAAATTAGGTTAGTGAAGTAAAGAGATGTCATGCACAGTGTATTTTCTGTGCATATTTTATTGAAACTTTACTTTTAACGGTTTTAAATCACTCTTGAAGAGAGTTTCATCACTTTGACTGTAGTAACCGAACGCGACATGCAGTTTAAATGCTGAATATCGAGGATGACAGCAGCAGGGAGAAGACTTTACCTTAACAAGTTTTAGCAACCATAAAACTTTTATATATTTATATATCCTCATGGGTCTTGTATTTTAATTTGTATACTTTTTACAGAGGCTTATCACGGAAAAAGTGGCCAAATGGCCATGATCTCAACTGGCGGCTGATTGTTGCTTCCCCTAGCCGCTCAGTCTGACAGCTGCGAGAGCGCTCCGAGTTTAACGCGTTCTCTCACACTCTCTCTACAAGGAAATATATTATTTTATGATTATTTATATATTCTCATGGGCCTTGTCTTTTAATTTGTAAGCATTTTACACAGGCTTATCACGAATAAAGTGCCCAAGTGGACGTGATCTCAACTGGCGGCTGACTGTCGCTTCCACTAGCCGCTCAGTCAGACAGCTACGAGAGCGCTCCGAGTTTAACACGTTCTCTTACACTCTCGCTACAAGGAAATATACTATTTTATAATCTTTTATTAATATATTCTCATGGGTCTTGTCTTTTAATTTGTTGACATTTTATAGAGGCTTATTACAACTAAAGTGCCCAAATAGCCTGGATCCCAACTGGCGGCTGATTGTTGCTTCCACTAGCCGCTCAGTCAGACAGCTGCGAGAGCGCTCCGAATTTAACGCGTTCTCTCACACTCTCTCTACAAGGAAATATATTATTTTATAATCATTTATATATTCTCATGGGTCTTATCTTTTAAGTTGTAAGCATTTTACACAGGCTTATCATGAATAAAGTGCCCAAATGGCCGTGATCCCAACTGGCGGCTGATTGTTGCTTCCACTAGCCGCTCAGTCAGACAAAACACCAAATCTGCCGATAATTTATGGCTGCTAAAACTTAAGGCATGCTGTCAGTACTTGTTTTACATGTTCTACTTGTTTTACATGAAAGTATTTTACAACAATACATTGAGCACTGTGTAACGTTTTACCAGATTTATTCCTACACTTAACTTTTATTTGTTGTCCACAAAGTAATGTTGCTTCATTAAATGTTTAGTATAGTTTAATATTTGTAGATAATTATTTTGCTCTCATGTTTTTTTTTTTTTTTTTTTTTACTTTTGCTGCTGAATTATCCACTAACCCAGTTTATAATATGTACTTTTTTGTCATAGATTATGATTATCTTTTCATTTGTTATTTTTCATTAAAATTAAGTTTTCTATATTTAGTAGATTGTGTTTAACACACAAAACTGATGATGAGGTGAACACACAACAGTATAGAAATTCAACATTGATATAAAAAAAACTGAGTTGGCATTGGTTCTGAAAAAATTGTATAGTTGCATCCCTACTGACAGGTCACATGACCAGCCACTGGCAGCTGCCAGAATCAGACTGGCAGCTGCCAGAATCAGACACGTCACGTGACCTGTCAGTGGCGGCTCCTGCCAGTCAGTTGAAGATTGAACCCCTACTGGAAAATCTCCTGAATGACGTTAAAACCCATCATGTCACTGGATGAAATAAAATCGATTAGCAAAGATACAGGAGGCCGCCTTATAAACGAGTGTGTGGAGGATATTGTCATTTCGCCGTAAGGTTTTGATGGTGTCATTTATTTATAAGGAAGGCAACACTCCAGTCCAAAAGGTGGCGCTAATGCACCTAAAACGGTTTATTTTATGTATGCTTCGGCAGCCGGTGTTTATTTCTTGTATGTAAATGTAACCAACCGTAACATAGTAGGAAAGAAAAACGTGGAAGTAAAAATACTGAAATAAATACTGCTCAGTGATTGTTAGAAAAAGTACACTCCCTTCCAGATGTTTTCTATTATGTGAGTGATCTCATCTGCTGCCTTGCTCCTACCCTCCCTTTCTTTCCCCTTGGTTTTCTCCCTCCTCCCATCTGTGTGCTCTCTCTCTCTCTTCTATTCCTATATCTCTTTACCTCAATGTATACACGCATGCGCAGTTGATGCATAGAGTTCAATCAGTGAAGAATGGTGGGGGACCTTTGTGGGCCCAGGTTACTGGGTTTAGGTTGTCCTTTACTGAAAGTTGAAGAGTCCCACTGCCAGTATTATTCCTTATATGTCGAGTAGTTCCTTAACATATGTATGACTTATATAACTTGTTGTTTTGGCTCATACTCAACACATATGTAATCTATATCCTATTGGTTGAAAGGGCTGTACCACCCTTATTTTATCCTTATATATAACCAGTGTAAGACAATAAAGATTTGAAGTGAAGGTATACTCAGATTTTGTGTCTGTTGTGCCTTTTCTTCCCTCGGCCGTGAACACTTCTGGAGGACTGAGAAAACTTTGGTGGCAACGAGATAGGACGGGATCAGTTTATTTGTTTATTGATTAACAATTTGGGGGCTCGTCCGGGATTTCTCAACAGACAGGTAAGAAATAATTTAATAATTTCCTCCCTGTCTAAAAGAGAAATTGATGATACTCTCGTTTCTCTATTTTGATTGAGCCATATTTGGCATTCAATCTGTTATCCTCACATTTGGTATGTGAGAAGAAGAGTGGATGTTTTGTTGAAAACTTTCATTACCTATTTCTAAAATCCGAAATAGATGCTTTGTGAAAGATTATCCATTTATTTGCCGGAGTGTTCTCAGTCCTTTTAAGTGTCTTTATGAATAATGCTGAATTGGAAGCTTTCTTTTGGCCAAAATATCAAAAAGTTAATATAAAACCGCGGACTTTGGTTTGTGTCTTGTTTGGGCATTCTCAGTATTGTGAAAAGTGCATTAAAAGAGAAGAGACATCTTTGATCTCAAATGGGGGAGACGATCTCGAGACCGCTTCCTGGCGAATTGCCAAGGGAGTGGATGTACAGAAACAATAATGAATTTAATACTGAACCATATCTTAGTAACTTAGATGGTTGGTCAGAGGGAAAAGTTCAATTGGATCCGTTTCCTCGTGAGGGGTCATTTAAAGATGAAGATATGAGAGCAGCTAAAGCGATGATAAAATTGGGCTGGGGAGACCCAACTTGGGACTATGAGTATATGAAACAATCTTATGATGTTTGGGAAAAAATGAAGCCTTATTGGGATAAAGGACCGGAAAAGGGCAAAATGAATGAGATAAAAACCTTTATCCAAAAACCTCTTGACAATCCTGGTGTGCCTCCCCCTCGATATGAAATCGCTGCGAAACCCTCTGAGTCAGCAAAAGCAACTCCTAACCGACTGTATCCGCAGTTGCCAAGTTCAACAGATGTTTTTTCTTTTGTGCAGCTTCCAGATGGTTACAAAATTACTCCTCTGTCTATGTCTGAGGCAATGGCAATTTCTAAGGAATTGCCAGATCCAAGTCGTTGTCCACACCAGTATGTGTCAATGTTGAAGCGTTTAACCGCGAACAGCCAGTTGACTGGGCATGATTATCGCTTCATTTTGACTAAGACTTTGCCACCAGAGATTACAGAGGAAGAGCTGATTGATGAGATTGGGTTTTTGAGTCCAGACAATGATGCACCGCTGCTTCGCGGTGGGTCATTGAATGGTAATAAACCATCGGATCTGTCTCGACCAACATCTGCTAGAACGCTAAAAATACTAGAATCAGATGATGATGAGGATGGATGGGTGTGGGCTGATGCAGAGCAGCTCAAAGAATTTTTTAAATAATTAACTGCTTTTCTGGTAAAATTTTCTTCGACTAAACAAGATTTGTCACATGCTGCAAATACTAAACAGAAGGGTGGTGAGAATCCAGTTGCATTTTTCAATAGATTTAAACATGCTTGGACTGAAGAATCTGCTATTCCATTGGATCAGCAATCTTCATTGTTTGTTAACACGTTTCTGAATAACATGCATAAAGAAACTGCACAGCTGGTACGTCTGACCACCCCAAACATTAATGACATTTCTGTGGATGCTTTGTCTCGTAGATTGTGTGAGCTCTCTGCCGCGGGGGCATTTGATTTGAAAGACTCCTGCAATGATGCAACTTACTAATGTTGTAAAAGCGCACCCACAAGCAGCAGGGGGGCCTAAAGTTTGCTTTTACTGCGGAAAGATTGGGCATTTTGCCAGAGTGTGCCGTTAAAAGGAGTTCGACAGAAAGAAGAAAAAAGGAGTGGTAGTTGGCTTCAAGCCACAAGCAACAGCTCCTCCGCCGCACCAGAAACAGAAACTAAACTACCCAACAACTTGGACTCCCCGTTAGGGGTGCCCACAGAGTTTAGAGCCCTCGTCTGATGCTTATAACATGATTTCTGTTACATATCCAAATGATTCGACTGTTTTGCCTTTTGTTGAACTAAAAGTTGATCATAAGCCATATGTTTTTTTAATTGATACAGGATCGTCCCTGTCATCCTTAAGCAGTCGATTTTATGAGGGCTCTATTACAGGGAATACCTGATGCTCCATTTTGCCTTTTGGGAAGAGATTTGCTGCATAAAATTGGTGCCAGCATTGTTTTTGAAAATAATTCTCTGCAACTCATGTTTCCTGCCGTGTATTCTCTCTCTGTTGATACAGGATGTGCTTCGTATGAGAGTGAGATTGCTAGTGCAGCACTACCGGAACTGACTGATGTAGACCCTCGAATATGGGCAGAGCATAAGGATGATGCAGGCCTCATAGATGCCCGCCCTTATGTGGCTAATCTGCTCAAGGACACACCAGTCTATTGCAAACAATATCCTCTCTCAAAAAAAAAAAGAGGATGGGATTCGGCCTGTTATTAAACAGTTATTGGTTCAAGGCATTCTGATCCATACTCACTCACCCTATAATACTCCAATTAATCCAATAAAAAAGGCTAATGGCTCTTGGCGCTTAACACAAGATTTGAGGAAAATTAATGAATCGATTAAACCATTGGCTCCTATTGTACCTGATGTGCACACCATACTTAATTCTATTCCTGCTTCACATGCCTATTTCACGGTCATTGATATCTGCTCTGCATTTTTTTCTGTTCCTGTAGATCCTGCAACGCAGCCGCTGTTCGCTTTCACCTTTGACCAAGCCCAACTCACCTGGACAAGGTTACCCCAGGGGTTTAGTGATTCGCCGCCGGTTTTTTCTGCCCTCGTGCATGCGACACTAATGGATGCACAGCTCCCTCCTGATACCTGCTTGCTACAATATGCAGATGATATTTTGGTTACAAGTGCCTCTGAGGACTTGTGTACTGCTGCCTCCACTATTGTTTGCAACATTTTGGCAGAGGCTGGTTTTAAAGCATCCAAAGACAAAATACAATGGGTCAAGAGGAGGGTTGAGTACCTCGGACATGAACTGTTGCAGGGCACAGTGAGACTGTCTGCAGATCGCATAAAAGCCATCGCCACATACAAGCATCCCTCAACAAAGAAGCAAATGCAAAGCTTCCTGGACTTGGTGAACTATTGCAGATCATGGGTGCCGAACTGTTCCATGTATGATAAAATCCTGAGAGCGGCCACTTTGCAGGACTCTGATGAAATTACATGGACAGCTGAGATGGATCAAGCATTCACATATTTGAAAACATCCTTGATCAGACCACCAGCACTTGGACTGCCTGTGTACTCTCAAGAGTTTCATCTTTATGTGCACGAGGATGGGGGTACAGCCTCGCAATCCTGGCCCAAGAGCATGGGGGAAATTTTCACCCAGTGGCATATTTGTCCAAAACATTGGATTCAGTGGCAAAGGGGCTTCTGGCCTGTCTGCGTGCAGTGGCTGCTGCAGTGATCATGGTGCAAGATGCAGAGCGCATTGTTCTTTCACATCCTTTGGTGGTGCACACTAATCATCAGGTAGGGGTGATTATGCAAAATATTTCTACTCAACATATGACTGCACAACATTGTTCAGGTTATGAAGCAATTTTATTGGCTACTGCAAATTTAACTTTAAAACCAACTTCTGTTGTTCATGATCCTACCTTATGTTTACATAAGTTGTTAATACAGGGTGACTTCGAGGATGATGATCATGACTGCCTGGCCAGGATCCAAATTTCCACAGCCTGTAGGCCAGATGTTTCTACATCTGTCCTAGAGGAGGGGAATCATTGGTATGTAGATGGATCATGTTTTTTAAGCCAAATGACAATGAATACTTATGTGGCTATTCCATTGTTGAATTACCCGATCATATTATTGAGGCCTACTCTCTGCCATACAAATCAGCACAAGTGGCAGAATTAATTGCATTAACAAGAGCTTGTCAATTGGCAAAAGGTCAGTGTATCAACATATAAACTGACTCAAAGTACGCACATGGCATTGTGCATGACTTTGCTAAATTATGGGAAGAAAGAGATTTTAAGACATCAGAAGGAAAGCCAATTTCACACCACAGTGTTGTGGCTGAATTGATTCATGCAGCACAGTTACCATCTAATTTGTCTGTGATCAAGGTAGCTGGGCATGTTGCAGGAGAGTCTGAGGAGGCTAAAGGAAACAGATTGGCAGATGAAGTGGCAAAATGGGCAGCAAAAGATGTGATACTAAGTCCATATGTAGACAAAGCAGGCACGGAAGTGCCTATGATGTCTTTTGTATTAACTAATGATTTGGACATTAAGGTATTACAGGCAAATCCAACACCAGCTGATCTGAATCACTGGGTAGCAAATGAAGTAAAACCAGATCAAACAGGTATTTTGAGAGATAAGCAGGGCAGGATTGCTCTGCCGGCATCCACAGTAGTTATGCTGTGTCGACATTACCATGGGGTTTCACATGTGTCGAAGGTAATCCAAAATCTGAACCAGTCCTATTGCATTGCGAACGTCAGAAAAAATTGTTATTGGATTCCTGTATGGTGTGTGCGAAAACAAACAAGCATAAAGCTGTCAAACATGATTCTCTTCCACATCCAGAATTGCCTTTTCAACATTTGCAAATTGACACATATGCCTCCTTGTGGAAATCATAAGTATTCGTTAGTAATAATTGATCATTTCTCTAAGTGGCCAGAGGCATTTCCGCGTGGAAAAGAAAATGCATAGACAGTAGTGAAAATCTTTGCTAAGGAAATTATAGCACATTTTGGTATACCGACGGTTATAGAAAGCGATAATGGAACACCGTTCGCTTCAAAAGTGACACAGCTGCTAGCCAAAGAGCTAGATATTAATTGGCATTTCCACATACCATACCATCCACAATCGGCAGCCGTCATAGAAAGGACTAATCTGACGATAAAAAATCGAATCACTAAGGCCTGTCTAGATACAGGACGAAAATGGGTCGATTTTGATTGACAGCTTTTTAAAAGCCTGAACCCGTTTACAGCCCGACATTATTCAAATGTGCGCACACACACAGCTCTTTTGCCTTTTGTCAAGAATGAGTCATTTATACATGTTTTAACATAATTTATTCATGACTAACTTAGGCTATAGGCGACTTGGAAGTTGGAACAAAGAAATAAAATAAGTCCTCTGTAACATCGTAACATCTCAGCACTCTAAATAGGCCTAGGCATAGGCTCATTTAGCCTTTAAATAGGCCAATGCACCAATAAAAATGAATCTTTCTTAAATTAAATTAAGTTAAATTCTAAATTAAGATGGGTATTTGGCAATAACGAAATTACGAAAAAGGCTCCGCAGGATTTGCTTAGCCATTAGCAGCTGATTTAATAAAAGAATAATGCCAACATTAGCCTATATCCTCTGTCTACATTATGCATTTAAGACTCAATTAATATTTAGTTATAATTTGAAAAACCTTTACTCACCAAGATTAGGCTAGGCCTACATGTTTTTGTGGAGGAAAATTATTGAATCCACTGTAGATGGCTTCAGCGTGTTCCTGCACTCACTGATGGTGCGTCCAGCAATATAACCCACTGGCTCATTATTCTCATTATATGCTCATATACATGGTCATAACTTTTCCACACCTCAGACTTTGCTTTAGTTGCTGGTGCAACCAAAACGTAATCGCCAGAGGCAAGTCTCCGTTTTAACCTACTCAGCATACATTTTTGCGTCTTTCTCGCGCTAATCGAAACCCATCACATGACCCCTCATTTACCTCGCAAACCGGAGCGCAAACCCGAGCCCGGCCCGAGCCCATGTAAAATGATATAAATTAAGCCCGAACCCGACCGAACCCGTCGGGTCCCATCGGGTCCCGTCGGGTTCAGGCAAAGATCTTCAGCTCTAATGCGTAGACCTTTCACGACCCCTTGGGTCAGAGGTCGTACAGGTAATCTTTCCACAGGTGACACGGACGTGATCATCGCAGATTATGTGGATTGGTTGATTAAAATGTTAAATAGCATAAATAGTGATGTGTCTCTCTCTCTCCCTCTTCCGGCAGACAACCCAACTCACTCTTTTGCTCCAGGCCAGCAGGTGCTGATAAAGTGTTTGAAGCCTCCAAAGCTAGGGGAGCCAAAGTACCTTGGACCAGGAACTGTCATAGCTGTGACAAGGACCGGGGTGCTGACTGATTTCCAGCCACAGTGGATTCATGCCAGTAGGCTAAAGGCGGCTCCAGCTACAGGAGGGGAACAACTGTGATCGTGTTGAGTTCGAGGAAGTTGAGGAGAGTCGACAACGCGTGGAGGGGCAAAGAATAGAAGAAGATTATAGTCATCGTTATTGAGAGTTATATGGCCATATTTATAAAGCAAGAGATACGGTTGGCCATAATGATGAGCCTGTTTACCTGTACGTACACTTTAACCCTCTGGAGTCGATTAACGCGTATACGCGTTTTGAGGCATTTTGTCCTGATAACCCCGAAAAGAACTTAAATTAGTGCTTAATGAGCTCGCTTTTGAGATTCAAATGTTTCACTGAAGTGCGCGGATTTTGAATACGCCCACACAACAGAAGACAACGCAGCGAGATTGTTCTTCAAGTTTTTTTATTTTACTGTTTTCTTCGCGATGAGAGGAATAAGACATAATTCACCCCAAAAAGATGTGATGTGGTTGAGGATTTGAGATTGGGATTTCCTCAGAAAAAAAGAATGAAGCACTTTATTCAGCAAAGATCAGAAACATGAGTAAGTCTCTTTTTATTTATTTATATACTTGTACTAGTTTTCACATAACGTGTAAACATTTTACTAGTTAGACTTTTTCCAAAGACTTTTTCCAAAATATTATTCCTGACTAAATGTATAATCAAGTGAAATATTATGAAGTTTCAATAACAATATACACCACTATACCATTCAAAAGCTTGATGTAAATAATATAAATGTAACAAATAAATGTAACTGTAACAAATGTAACAAACAATAATGTTCTTTCAATTTATCCCCCTAAAAATCCTGAAAAAATATTCTCAGCTCTTTTCAACATTAATAATAATAATAATAATAATGATAATAATAACAATAAATGTTTTTTTTTTTTTGTAGAAAATAAGATTGTTAAAAGGATTTCTGAAGGATTGTGTGACTGGAGTAATGATGCAAAAAATTCAGTTTGAAAGTCAGCTTTGATTGTTCCTAATAAACTGTTTAACTGCACTCACAAGTGAATATTAAATTATGTTGTGGGATAATTAAATATATTCTAAATAAACTACAAACATAAAATTATATACATTTATTTTGTCCTCACATTCTTTCTTGTAACTCATCCCTCTCAGTCACACTGACTGAATGGCTCATTATGCAGCTCATTATGCATGCCTTTGTCTTCTCAGGTGTGAATTCATGATAGTTGACGCCTACTCGCATATGACTTTTACCAACAAAAAGTGTCTTAGAAAATTTAAATCAATATATTGATTTAAATTTTCTGTAAGTGAGTAAACAAGATGATTTTCACATCATTTAGAAAAAAAAAAATCTAGGCTACAAGCTCCAGTTCTCAAAAGTCCTGGGAACCAATTTTCTGTATGTGTTTTATTGCCTTTTTCAAGTGATTTAACATTTTTAGTTTTTCACTAACCACGCATAACATTTTTTTTTTCTCAAAAACACAATAATGTACATACATGCTGCTCACATATTATTATAGCCCAGTTTGTGCTGATTACAGTGAGATTAGACTTTAGCCATTTGGATATTTATAAGAAACTGAAAAAAGCACAAATGTCAGGGCATGACAAAACTTCTCCAGGCCCCAAAAATACCCTTAGACTCCAGAGGGTTAATTGATACAGGTAATGAAACCTGGCTTGGACACAATGGGACGCCCCATGGATATGCCACTAATATGTGGTGGCGGTTTGCCAACTATACTGCCAAAGCTGAAGGGAAAAAGGGACCTTGTTATGTATGTACAAAAATGCCACATAGTACTACAGTAGGGGTGTAAATGGGATGGATCATCACGATACGATATGATATCGATTCTCATACCCAGCGATACGATATTTTCCGATACCTCAAAAAATTCTACGATACGATTACGATTCGATTCGATACAGGAGTATATCGATCGATATATCAATATTTTGATATTTTATATCTATTTTAAACAACAATCTACATTTTTATTAACTCACAAATGCAACCAAAATATATAACAAGAACATTTATATGAAAATTTTACATTCTGTACCTCATTTGGGACATTCACAACAAAAAATAGGCCTACACATTTTTTTAAATCATAAAGAAAATAAACAATTTGAAAAACAATTCTGGCTGCTACTATGGGCTCAGTGCTAAAAATGTTTTCTAAAGATGACCAAATTACAAGCAATAGCAGAAAATAACTACAATACAACAAAGACACAAGTTCAATAAACAGTGATTTTCAGGTTTTGTTGTATGGATAGCTACATGCAATATATTCTAAAATTCACATAATAAAAGTACTTTACATCAGTAAAATTAGGCCAACGGCATGTCATCAGAGTTTGCATTGAAACCAGTTCTGTGTCCTCAAACATGTTACTTTCCTTTACAGGAGATGAAGAGACCACAGAACAGGGAGAGTTAGGTCCAAGTGAGAAACAGGTAATGGGAATATGACAGAATGCTAATTTTTGTAGGATAAAAGAATACATGGGTACTGTGTCCAACTAATTTAACTAGTTGTTGTTATGATTATATATATTTAAATGTAAAAATAGTTTATCGCTGAAGCTTTATAATGATAAGCTACATAGGGCCCTTTGAAATCCTTTTTTTTAATTCCAATTTTGGCAGATTCTGTGATATTCTACATTTAACAGCTGATTCCATTTTTATTATTTCCACCTTACTGCTGTCAGACACAGACGAGGACACAGAGGATTCAGTGCAATAGTGTTTAATGATATTCAGAGGTTTCAGACACAGGTGAATCTTGACACGTAGACAACACAGTGATAATACAACTTTCCTTTAGGGTGATGGTGATACAGATGGTGACTCCGACGAAGACAATGGGAACAGGTAGGCAGAGGAGGATGAAGAGGGTTCAACAGGTCAGGTAAGTTCGACGAAGGGCGTTCAGGTAAGTTGGGAGATCGCTGCAAGACCAGACAATGGGTGATGGTGACGGAGGGCTTTATATGTGGCACTGGTGATGATGCACAGGTGTTCAGAATGCTGGTGATTGGGAACGAGTGGGCGTGGCGTAAGTGTCCGATTCAGGGAGTGTAGATGGTGTGGCTGTGACAGTACCCCCTCCCCCACGGGCGGCTCCTGACGGCTGGGATCTTGAGCGACGACGGGGTCTACCACGGCCACGGGGAGCGGGGCGGTCTGGATGGTCTCGGTGAAAGTCGGTGAGAAGGCTGGGGTCCAGGATGTCGTTACGATTGACCCAGCAACGCTCCTCCGGGCCGTAGTTCTCCTAGTCTACAAGGTACTCAAGTTGAGGACCCCGTCGTCGGGAGTCGAGGATAGCTCTCACCTGGAAGATGCTGTTGTCTTCTTCGATGGCGGGAGGAGGAGGTACGGCATCATCACCAGGTTCTGTGGATGGAGGAGACAAAGGTTCAGTGAATGGTTTGAGAAGTGAAACATGGAATGAAGGTGAGATACGGTACTGTGCTGGTAGCTGGAGTCTATAGGTCACTTCGTTCAGTTGCCGTTCGATCTTGAATGGTCCGATGTATCGAGGACTCAGCTTACGGCAGGGCAGCCGGAGGCGGATGTCCCTCGTCGAGAGCCAGACCAGCTGTCCAGGTTGGTATTGTGGCGTAGGTCGTCGACGAGCGTCCGCTTGCTCCTTATGCCTCCGAACTGCCCGCTGGAGATGCACGTGAGCCGAGTCCCAGACCCTCTCGCTCTGTCGGAACCAGTGATCCACCGCTGGGACCTCCGAGGGCTCACCCGACCATGGGAAAGAGTGGAGGCTGGTATCCGAGGACACATTGGAAGGGGGTGAGCCCGGTGGTAGATTGCTGGAGGGAGTTCTGTGCATATTCTGCCCAGAGTAGGTACTGGCTCCAACAGTCCTGATTCCGGTGGCAGTAGACCCTCAGGAACCTCCCGATCTCTTGTATCTTTCGCTCAGTCTGGCCGTTGGTCTGTGGATGGTATCCTGAAGAGAGGCTGACGGATACTCCTAGGAGGCGGAAGAAAGCTGACCAGACTCTGGAGATGAATTGGGGACCCCTGTCGGAGATGATGTCTTCTGGAATGCCAAAGTGACGGAACACATTGTGGAATAGTGCCTCTGCCGCTTCAAACGCTGTGGGAAGTCCTTTGAGAGGTATGAGTTTGCATGATTTCGAAAACCTGTCGACTACTACCAGCACACAAGTATTGCCTTGAGAAAGGGGGAGGTCAGTCATGAAATCTACACCTATATGGGTCCATGGACGTTCAGGAATGGGCAGAGGCACCAGTTTACCTTCCCGGGAGTCTCCTAGGGGTGTTCGCTATGGCGCAGACTGAGCATCCTTTGAGGTAACGGGGAGGTATCCTGACTCATCGAGGGCCACCAGTAACGTTGTTGCAGGAGCGAGAGGGTCCGCCTCCTGCCTGGATGTCCAGATCCCGGAGAGGTATGAGCTAAGTCCAGAAGGGTAATCCGATGTTGAGGTGGGACGAAGAGTTTCCCTTCTGGACCTCCCGGCGGAGCAGGGTGTTGAAGTTTTTCTTGTTCAATCAGATGATTAAGGTCCCATTGAATAGGACTTACAATCATGGCTGGAGGGAGGATTGGTTCGGGAGATTCTGGTTCTGGGTCTGCCTGATGAAGGCGGGATAGAGCATCAGCTCTATTGTTCTGGGAGCCAGGGCGATACGTGACTTTAAAGTCGAATCTCGTGAAGAATAAGGCCCATCTAGCTTGGCGATGATTCAGTCTCTTAGCTTCACGGAGGTATTCCAGGTTCCGGTGGTCAGTGATCACCTCGAAAGGGACCTTGGCTCCCTCCAGCCAATGACGCCACTCTTCCAGAGCCCGCTTGATAGCCAGTAGTTCACGGTTTCCTATGTCGTAATTCTGCTCCGCCGGGGATAGCTTCTTCGAGAAGAAGGCACATGGATGGAGCCGGTCGATGAGGCATCCACTTCCACTATGAACTGTCGGTTGGGATCAGGATGAGCTAGGATCGGAGCGGTCTTGAAGGCTTGTTTGAGATGGTGGAAAGCTTCAGTGGCCATGGGGTTCCAGGACAGAGACTTGGGCCGGTTCCGGAGGAGTGAGGTTAGAGGTGAGCTGAGTAAACTGTAGTTCTTGATGAATCTCCTATAAAAGTTGGCAAAGCCCAGGAAGCGTTGGAGTTCTTTTATGGAGCCAGGTTGGGGCCAGTGTGTGATGGCTTCCACCTTCCCCCTGGTCCATCTTCACGCCACGTGGGCTGATGATGTATCCCAGGAACTGGACTGAGGGCGTGTGGAACTCACATTTTTCTAACTTGAGGTACAGATGGTGTTCCCGGAGTTTTCGGAGTACAAGTATGACATGTTGGATGTGTTCTTCCTGGGATGTGGAGTAAATGAGGATATCATCGATGTAGACAATTACGAACTGGTTAAGGTATTCTCTGAAGATTTCGTTCATGTAGTTCTGAAAGACGGAAGGACTGTTGGATAACCCATACGGCATGACCCTGTATTCATAGTGCCCGGAAGGAGTGATGAAAGCTGTCTTCCACTCGTCCCCCTTCCGGATGCGGATTAAATTGTAGGCGCTCCTCAAGTCCAGTTTTGTGAAGATCTTTGCTCCGCGTAGTTGTTCTAAGGCAGCTGGGACCAGGGGAAGAGGGTAGCTGAATTTGACGGTTTGAGAATTGAGATGGCGATAATCTATACACGGCCTCAAGCCTCCGTCCTTCTTGGCCACGAAGAAAAAGCTGGAAGCGGCAGGGGAAGTAGATGGTCGGATGAATCCTTGAGCGAGAGCTTCCTGTACGTACTCCTCCATGGCCTTCTGCTCCGGGATGGACAGAGGATAGACTCGTCCCTTGGGAAGGGTTGCTCCAGGCAGGAGGTCGATAGCGCAGTCCCATGGCCGATGAGGTGGAAGTTTCGTTGCCAACCGCTTGCTGAACACATCCTGGAACGCCCGATATTCTGGAGGGATGGTATGTTCCACCTGAGTTTCTGGGCTTTCCACTGATGTGGACTGGACCGGTAGGGATGACTTCTTGATGGATGGAATGACCTTGGGAACTTTAACTGGTGGAGTGATGCAGGTAGAATGGCAGGATTTTCCCCATTTCAGGATCTCACCTGTGGGCCAATGGATGTGTGGTTGATGTTGTTTAAGCCATGGGCGTCCCAGGATGATATCTGCGGTGGATTCCTCCAGCACCATGAACGTGATGTCTTCCTCATGCAGGGAACCCACGCGGAGGATGACTGTGGGGGAGAAATAGCGGACAAGACCTCGGCCCAGCGGCTTTCCTTGTATGGTTGTTATTCTGAGTTCGACGGGGCTTCGATGACGCTTGACACTTAGACGATTTAAGGTTTGCTGGTTGATGAAGTTCCCCGCTGCACCGGAGTCGATGAGGGCTTGTACTGAAATAGAAGAATGGAGATGTCTTAGAGTAACCCAGGTTTGAGTCAATTGAGCAGTTTGAGGTGGTAGATGGATGGTACTCACCGCTGGGCGTGGAGGTCATACGGGACATGATGGTAATAGGTGTCCCTCTCCCCCACAGTAGAGACACAGCCCGGTGTTAATCCTCCGCTGACGTTCTGATGTAGATAGGTGGTGTGAATCTACTTGCATGGGTTCAGGTGCTGGAGGAGCGACAGATGGTAGAGCGGGCGGAGGACGTACAGCGGGAGTGAGTTGTTGACATGCAGTGAGTCTCTGGGCGACTCTGATGGATTTCTGGATTAGACACTCCAGTCCCAGTGAATCTTCATATACAACAATCAAACTTTGTATTTTTTCACATAGACCATGGCGATATGCTGTAATTAAGGCCATTTCATTCCAACCGCTGATGTAAGCGAGGGTACGGAAGCGAACAGCATAATCGCTCACGGACTCATTTCTCTGTTGGCGAATTGTAAACAGTTGATCATGGACAGATAATTCAGACGCTTGCTGACCAAAGACGGATATTAACTGGGAACAGAAATCAGTAACAGATCCAGTAGCAGAGGAATTCGATTCCCAGAGAGATTGAGCCCATTGGAGAGCTTTACCTGTGAGCAGATTGATGATAAAAGCAACTCGGCTGCGTTCGGTGGTGAATAAGTGGGCGTTGGACTCCAGGTAGAGTGAACACTGTAGCAGAAACCCGCTGCAATCCTCCGCCGTGCCGCTGTATGTCGCTGGTTTGGCCATGGGACTCGCAGGGGCAACTGAAGAAGTGACCGGAGTTGTAGCGGTGTTTGATGGCGGTGAGCAGTTGACAGCAGGTGAGGGAAGTTGCATGAGTGAGGGACCGTACATCGTGAACCAGTTCAGTGAAGGGATCCGCGGTGCGGTCCTCGCCTGTGTCTGAAGAGCTCTGCATGGGGTCTGGTCTTCTGTCAGACACAGACGAGGACACAGAGGATTCAGTGCAATAGTGTTTAATGATATTCAGAGGTTTCAGACACAGGTGAATCTTGACACGTAGACAACACAGTGGTAATACAACTTTCCTTTAGGGTGATGGTGATACAGATGGTGACTCCGACGAAGACAATGGGAACAGGTAGGCAGAGGAGGATGAAGAGGGTTCAACAGGTCAGGTAAGTTCGACGAAGGGCGTTCAGGTAAGTTGGGAGATCGGTGCAAGACCAGACAATGGGTGATGGTGACGGAGGGCTTTATATGTGGCACTGGTGATGATGCACAGGTGTTCAGAATGCTGGTGATTGGGAACGAGTGGGCGTGGCGTAAGTGTCCGATTCAGGGAGTGTAGATGGTGTGGCTGTGACAACTGCATTGCGTTTACTGTAGTGGTCGACCGATATTACGCGGTCATGAAAACAGTGAGGGAAATTTCAGGCATCTCCTTCGTCTCAGGTCAGAGGATGTTGAGGGACTGGAGAGTTGGATAGAGAGGAGGTTGAATTTTCTCAGCCCTCAAATTCAAAATGAGACTTTGCAGATCCTGTCTTTAAACATTGTGCCGGAGATAGCATCTGCTGTGCGGAACTTGCCGACACTCCAATACTCCATCATCATGGATAGCACCCAAGATGTTGCAGGGATAGAGCAGGAGTCAATCTGTATCCGGTATGTGGACCATGATCTAATACCTCATGAAGAGTTTGTCGGTCTTTATGAAGTGTCTTCGACCACAGGGGAAAATCTGGCTAGGGTTGCAACCAAAACGTAAGCGCCAGAGGCAAGCCTCCGTTTCACCTACTCAGCATACATTTTTGCGTCTTTCTCGCGCTAATCCAAACCCATCACATGACCGCTCATTTACCTCGCAAACCGGAGCGCAAACCCGAGCCCGGCCCGAGCCCATGTAAAATGATATAAATTAAGCCCGAACCCGACCGAACCCGTCGGGTCCCATCGGGTCCCGTCGGGTTCGGGCAAAGATCTTCAGCTCTAATGCGTAGACCTTTCACGACCCCTTGGGTCAGAGGTCGTACAGGTAATCTTTCCACAGGTGATACGGAGGTGATCATCGCAGATTATGTGGATTGGTTGATTAAAATGTTAAATAGCATAAATAGTGATGTGTCTCTCTCTCTCCCTCTTCCGGCAGACAACCCAACTCACTCTTTTGCTCCAGGCCAGCAGGTGCTGATAAAGTGTTTGAAGCCTCCAAAGCTAGGGGAGCCAAAGTACCTTGGACCAGCAACTGTCATAGCTGTGACAAGGACCGGGGTGCTGACTGATTTCCAGCCACAGTGGATTCATGCCAGTAGGATAAAGGCGGCTCCGGCTACAGGAGGGGAACAACTGTGATCGTGTTGAGTTCGAGGAAGTTGAGGAGAGTCGACAACGCGTGGAGGGGCAAAGAATAGAAGAAGATTATAGTCATCGTTATTGAGAGTTATATGGCCATGTTTATAAAGCAAGAGATACGGTTGGCCATAATGATAAGCCTGTTTACCTGTACGTACACTTTCATTGATACAGGTAATGAAACCTGGCTTGGACACAATGAGACGCCCCATAGATATGCCACTAATATGTGGTGGCGGTTTGCCAACTATACTGCCAAAGCTGAAGGGAAAAAGGGACCTTGTTATGTATGTACAAAAATGCCACATAGTACTACAGTAGGGGTGTAAATGGGATGGATCATCACGATACGATATGATATCGATTCTCATACCCAGCGATACGATATTTTCCGATACCTCAAAAAATTCTACGGTACGATTACGATTCGATTCGATACAGGAGTATATCGATCGATATATCAATATTTTGATATTTTATATCTATTTTAAACAACCATCTACATTTTTATTAACTCACAAATGCAACCAAAATATATAACAAGAACATTTATATGAAAATTTTACATTCTGTACCTCATTTGGGACATTCACAACAAAAAATAGGCCTACACATTTTTTTAAATCATAAAGGAAATAAACAATTGGAAAAACAATTCTGGCTGCTACTATGGGCTCAGTGCTAAAAATGTTTTCTAAAGATGACCAAATTACAAGCAATAGCAGAAAATAACTACAATACAACAAAGACACAAGTTCAATAAACAGTGATTTTCAGGTTTTGTTGTATGGATAGCTACATGCAGTATATTCTAAAATTCACATAGTAAAAGTACTTTACATCAGTAAAATTAGGCCAACGGCATGTCATCAGAGTTTGCATTGAAACCAGTTCTGTGTCCTCAAACATGTTACTTTCCTAGACAGGAGATGAAGAGACCACAGAACAGGGAGAGTTAGGTCCAAGTGAGAAACAGGTAATGGGAATATGACAGAATGCTAATTTTTGTAGGATAAAAGAATACATGGGTACTGTGTCCAACTAATTTAACTAGTTGTTGTTATGATTATATATATTTAAATGTAAAAATAGTTTATCGCTGAAGCTTTATAATGATAAGCTACATAGGGCCCTTTGAAATCCTTTTTTTTTAATTCCAATTTTGGCAGATTCTGTGATATTCTACATTTAACAGCTGATTCCATTTTTATTATTTCCACCTTACTGCATTGCGTTTACTGTAGTGGTCGACCGATATTGGCTTTTTGATGGCCGATGCCGAAATCATAGAGAGCAGGGTGGCTGATGGCCGATATAAAGCCGATATTTGTGTGTATGTATATATATATATATATATATATATATATATATATATATATATATATATATATATATATATATGTATATGTATATATATATATATATATATATATATATATATATATATATATATATATATATATATATATATATATGTATATATATATATATATACTTTATATTTATTTTCATCAATATTTAATAAATTTTAAAACAAATGTTTAAAATAAATAAAATTCAATTTCTTGAATCTGCAAACATATCATAGTATTTTTCACAAAGTAATTGTTTAAAAAGAAAGTAAATGCTGTAACAGGGCACTCAGTAATCTGGTAATTTTGTGCGCACTAGTAGTCATATTATTTCAAATAAAGACAAAGTATTGCTAATTTTACATACAGCACAGTGAAAACAATATGAATATGACACAGTTGGTTACTGGATATAGAACAGCATATTTTAATGAAGGATTTAAAGTTTTTCGATCACGTCTCCAGTGAAGCTGATCTTCTGTTCGCATTCATTCACTTCACACGGACCGACCGTCACTCACAGTAATAACACGTTTATGCCGGCTATAAATGAACACTTCACAAGATATCACAGCTGGATTCGATTAAATCTGCAAGGTTTGTGAAAATAAATGTTCAGATATTCATTTCAGAGATTTGTTTAAATGATGTAGATGCACATTTGCTGAATGTTGAGGGCAGATTTTTAGCATAAAGTATTTTAGCATAAATGTTTGCCTTTTCTGTTAATAATAATATAAAAGCAGACGCTTTACTTTTTCGCATACCATTTACTTTCTTTGTTTACCAGTTCTGTCTAACAAAGTATTAGATAGATATGAGTCGACTGACAGAGATTGTTAACTACTGAAGACGGAGAATTTGAGTGAGCAGCTGTGTGAATGTGATCAGGCGTTTGCCCTTCTCTTCTCAGGCGCAGCGCCGCCCGTCAAAATAAAAGTATCCGCCTTGGCGATATATCGGTCGACTACTAGTTTTTCTGCATCGCAGGAAATCAAAGGGCCCTACATGCAAAGATTACCTTTCTAAGTAAAGTGGCTTTTTATGATAACAATTCTGAGTTTGATTTGTGTTATTTCATGTACATTCTATAGAGCAGCCAGAATTGGAGAGAGGCCAGGGTTTCAGAGCAGGTCAGCAAGAGCATCAAACGCCATATCAACCTAAGGCAGGATATATCATTCAGCAGCAGCTTGCAAGCAAGACAATTAGTTTCCAGGATAGATGGTACAAGAACCACACATGGCTACACTACTGTCCTGATGTGAGAGGTATACTCTGTTTCTATTGCATAAAAGCATTTAGAAATCAGACAAGTCCCCTTGCTAAAAGTGTAGATCAGTCATTTGTATCTACAGGATTCCAAAACTGGGAAAAAAGCAATAGAAAAATTTAAAGCACATGAAATGTCTCAAGCACATAAAGTGGCCATAACAACACACACACATCAGGCAAAATCAATAGACACACAGTTATCATCAGCAAAGGCTCTTCAGCAACAGCAGGTAAGGTCTCATCTGCTAAAAAATTGTTAGCTCATTGCAGTTTCTTGCTAGACAAGGTACTGCTATTCGCGGTCATGAAAACAGTGAGGGAAATTTCAGGCAGCTCCTTCGTCTCAGGTCAGAGGATGTTGAGGGACTGGAGAGTTGGATAGAGAGGAGGTTGAATTTTCTCAGCCCTCAAATTCAAAATGAGATTTTGCAGATCCTGTCTTTAAACATTGTGCCGGAGATAGCATCTGCTGTGCGGAACTTGCCGACACTCCAATACTCCATCATCATGGATAGCACCCAAGATGTTGCAGGGATAGAGCAGGAGTCAATCTGCATCCGGTATGTGGACCATGATCTAGTCAAGTCAAGTCAAGTCATCTTTATTTATATAGCGCTTTAAACAAAAAAGATTGCGTCAAAGCAACTGAACAACATTAATTAGGAAAACAGTGTGTCAATAATACAAAATGACAGTTAAAGGCAGTTCATCATTGAATTCAGTGATGTCATCATGCAGCTAAGTTCAGTTTAAATGGTATCTGTGCAATGATTTGCAATCAAGTCAACGATATCACTGTAAATGAAGTGTCCCCAACTAAGCAAGCCAGAGGCGACAGCGGCAAGGAACCAAAACTCCATCAGTGAGAGAATGGAGAAAAAACCTTGGGAGAAACCAGGCCTCAGTTGGGGGGCCAGTTCTCCTCTGAC
Organism: Cyprinus carpio; assembly: GCF_018340385.1. Lineage (NCBI taxonomy): Eukaryota > Metazoa > Chordata > Actinopteri > Cypriniformes > Cyprinidae > Cyprinus > Cyprinus carpio. Next base: position 24,012,202 of record NC_056600.1, on the reverse strand, counting down.
CAGACGAAACCAGCAGTTCAATTCCAGGCTGCAGCAAAGTCAGATTGTGCAGAAGAATCATCTGTTTCCTGTGGTCTTGTCCCGATGGTCGTCTGAGACAAGGTCTTTACAGGGGATCTGTCTCTGGGGCTCTAGTCCTGGTCTCCGCTGTCTTTCAGGGCTGTAGAGGTCCTTTCTAGGTGCTGATCCACCATCTGGGCTGGATACATACTGGATCCGGGTGACTGCAGTGACCATCTGACTTGGATACAGACTGGATCTGGTGGCTACGGTGACCTCGGAATAAGAGAGAAACAGACTAATATGAGCGTAGATGCCATTCTTCTAACGATGTAGCAAGTACATCGGGTGTTATGGGAAGTGTTCCCGGTTCCGGTTTACCTAATTAATGCAGCCTAAAAATCCTTTAACGGATTTTGATATTAGAAGTGTATTAGTATGTTATGTGTAAGCCAGATTAAAGAGATGGGTCTTTAATCTAATTTTAAACTGCAAGAGTGTGTCTGCCTCCCGAAGAATGTTAGGTAGGTTATTCCAGAGTTTGGGCGCTAAATAGGAGAAGGATCTGCCGCCCGCAGTTGACTTTGATATTCTAGGTATTATCAAATTGCCAGAGTTTTGAGAACGGAGCGGACGTGGAGGACTATAATGTAACAAGAGCTCGTTCAAATACTGAGGTGCTAAACCATTCAGGGCTTTATAAGTAATAAGCAAGATTTTAAAATCTATACGATGTTTGATAGGGAGCCAGTGCAGTGTTGACAGGACCGGGCTAATATGATCATACTTCCTGGTTCTAGTAAGAACTCTAGCTGCTGCATTTTGGACTAACTGGAGTTTGTTTACTAAGCGTGCAGAACAACCACCCAATAGAGCATTACAATAGTCTAACCTTGAGGTCATAAACGCATGGATTAACATTTCTGCATTTGACATTGAGAGCATCGGCCGTAATTTAGATATATTTTTGAGGTGGAAAAATGCAATTTTACAAATGCTAGAAACGTGGCTTTCTAAGGAAAGGTTGCTATCAAATAGCACACCTAGGTTCCTAACTGATGACGAAGAATTGACAGAGCAGCCATCAAGGCTTAGACAGCGTTCTAGGTCATTACATGCAGAGCTTTTAGGCCCTATAATTAACACCTCTGTTTTTTTTCAGAATTTAGCGGTAAGAAATTACTCGTCATCCAGTTTTTTATATCAACTATGCATTCCGTTAGTTTTTCAAATTGGTATGTTTCACCAGGCCGCGATGAAATATAGAGCTGAGTATCATCAGCATAACAGTGAAAGCTAACACCGTGTTTCCTGATGATATCTCCCAAGGGTAACATGTAAAGCGTGAAGAGTAAGGGCCCTAGTACTGAGCCTTGCGGTACTCCATAATGCACTTGTGAACGATATGATACCTCTTCATTCACTGCTACGAATTGATGGCGGTCATATAAGTACGATTTAAACCATGCTAATGCACTTCCATTAATGCCAACAAAGTGTTCTAGTCTATGCAAAAGAATAGTGTGGTCAATAGTGTTGAACGCAGCACTAAGATCCAATAGCACTAATAGAGAGACACAACCACGATCAGATGATAAGAGCAGGTCATTTGTAACTCTAAGAAGGGCAGTCTCAGTACTATGATACGGTCTAAATCCTGACTGGAAATCCTCACAGATGCCATTTTTCTCTAAGAAGGAATATAATTGTGAGGATACTACCTTTTCTAGTATCTTTGAAAGAAAAGGGAGATTCGAGATCGGTCTATAATTAACTAGTTCTTTGTGGTCAAGTTGTGGTTTTTTGATGAGAGGCTTAATAACAGCCAGTTTGAAGGATTTTGGGACATACCCTAATAACAATGAGGAATTAATAATAGTCAGAAGAGGATTTATGACTTCTGGTAGCACCTCTTTTAGGAGCTTAGATGGAATAGGGTCTAACATACATGTTGTTGGTTTAGATGATTTAACAAGTTTATACAATTCTTCCTCTCCTATAGTAGAGAATGAGTGGAACTGTTCCTCAGGGGATCTATAGTGCACTGTCTGATGTGATACTGTAGCTGATGGCTGCATGGTTACAATTTTATCTCTAATAGTATCGACTTTAGAAGTAAAGTAGTTCATAAAGTCATTACTGCTGTGATGTTGAGAAATGTCAACACTTGTTGATGCTTTATTTTTCGTTAATTTAGACACTGTATTGAATAAATACCTGGGGTTATGTTTGTTTTCTTCTAAAAGAGACGAAAAGTAATCAGATTTAGCAGTTTTTAATGCTTTTCTGTAAGATAGGTTACTTTCCCTCCAGGCAATACGAAATACTTCTAGTTTTGTTTTCCTCCAGCTGCGCTCCATTTTCCGGGCTGCTCTCTTTAGGGTGCGAGTGTGCTCATTACACCACGGTGTCAGACTGTTTTCCTTAACCTTCCTTAAGCGTAAAGGAGCAACTGTATTTAAAATGCTAGAAAAGAGAGAGTCCATAGTTTCTGTTACATCATCGAGTTGTTCTGAGGTTTTGGATATGCTAAGGAATTGGGATACATCAGGAAGATTACTTACAAAGCAGTCTTTTGTGGTAGAAGTGATGGTTCTACCATACTTGTAACAAGAAGTGGAATTTACAGTTTTAGCTATATGAAGTTTGCACAAAACTACATAATGATCTGAGATATCATTGCTTGGCTGCATAATTTCAACACCATCAACATCAATTCCATGTGACAGTATTAAATCTAGAGTATGATTTCGACAATGGGTAGGTCCTGAGACGTGTTGTCTAACCCCAATAGAGTTCAGAATGTCTATAAATGCTGATCCCAATGCATCTTTTTCATTATCAACATGGATATTAAAATCACCAACAATTAAAACTTTATCTGCAGCCAGCACCAACTCGGATGTAAAATCAGCAAACTTTTTAATAAAGTCTGTATGGTGCCCTAGTGGCCTGTATACAGTAGCCAGTACAAACATCACAGGGGATTTATCATTAACATTTGTTTCTCTGGATAATGTTATATTAAGCACCAATACTTCAAACGAGTTATACTTGAAGCCTGCCCTCTGAGAAATCCTGAAAACATTGTTATAAATTGAAGCAACACATCCCCCTTTACCTTTTGGACGTGGCTCATGTTTATAACAGTAATCTTGGGGTGTAGACTCATTTAAAATAATGTAATCATCAGGTTTTAGCCAGGGTTTCTGTCAAACAGAGTGCATCTAGATTATGATCAGTGATCATATTATTTACAAAAAGTGCTTTCGTAGAAAGGGACCTGATATTCAATAAGCTAAGCTTTATCATTTGTTTATCTGTATTGCATCTGTTTTTTATTTGTTGAACCTCAATTAAATTGTTGCTCTTAAATTGGTTTGGACGTTTTTTGTATTTTCTAGCCCGGGGAATAGACACAGTCTCTATAGTGTGATATCTAGGTGAAAGAGTCTCTATGTGCTGAGAATTAACTGACTTCTGTGACTGGAGGCGGCTAGCAGATGGTCGGTCTAATACCTCATGAAGAGTTTGTCGGTCTTTATGAAGTGTCTTCGACCACAGGGGAAAATCTGGCTAGGGTTGCCGTTGATGTCCTCCAGAGAATGAATTTGCCGCTATCTGGTCTCCGTGGACAAACGTACAATGGAGCTGCAAACATGTCTGGCAAGAAACATGTCTGGCCAAAATCAAGGAGATTCAGCCTCTTGCCCTCTATGTCCACTGTGGCCCTCATTGCATCAATCTTGTAACACAGGCTGCCTGCAGTTCATCCTGTGTGGTTATGGATGCACTGTCATTGGTCCACAAACTTGGAACCCTCTTCAACCAGTCAGGGAAGTTTAAAATGGTCTTTAAAGAGATTGCCAAATCAGAACATGGGAACATCAAAACACTGAAGCCCTTATGCCCTACCAGATGGGTTGTCAGGATATCGGCTATTCAAGCTGTTCTTGGGCAGTATGAGGCAGTGCTGCTCAGTCTGGAGGAGATGGCTTCGTCTGGTTACTCTGAAACAACAATCAAAGCTAGGGGGCTTTTGGAGCGATTCCAAAAGGGGACCACAGTGCTTGGGCATCTTCTTGCTTGTGAAGTGATTGGAGAACTAGAGTGTCTGAATTACTCCCTACAGACGTCAACAGGAACTGTCATGGGCATGACGGCAGCTGTGGACTGCGTGAAGTCAACTCTGAAGGCAAAGAGGTCAGATGAAATGTTTCACCACATACACACAAAGGCCACTGAGCTAGTCATCAGCACAGGTATTGAACCTATCCAGATGCCGATGCCGCATGCCAGAAAGCCACCCAAGCGCTTCACAGGAAATGCAACAGCATTTGTCCCAGCAACCACTGAAGAGCATTACCGCATTGACTTCTTCAAAATGCTGGATACTGTGGACATGCAACTAACCATGCGCTTTGAACAAAGTAGCCTGCAAGTCCTGGATGAATTAGAGAGAGTGCTCCTGACTGGAAAAATGCAAGATGTTGTCAGCCAATATCCAGAGCTAGGCATTCACTGGAGGTACAGCTGCCATTGTTCAAGCTTCAGTTCGACTAGTACCACTCTTGAGGCTACCAACATACTAAAAAATCTGCTGCCAGAGGTCCGCAGTCTCTTCAGCCAGGTAGAGACATTGGTGAGGCTGCTTTTGATTGTTCCTTCTTCCTCTGCAGAAGCAGAAAGAAGTTTCAGTTCCCTAAGAAGACTGAAGACCTGGCTAAGGAGCACAATGTCACAGACCCGTCTAAACAGCACTGCAATCTGTCACATCCATCAGAACAAGTTGGATCATTTAGATAGAGCAAGAATTTGCGAGCAGTTCATCTCTGCAAATGATCAAAGAAGACATGTTTTTGGGACCTTCAGTTAAGTCAACATGCTCTTTATGTCTATCACCTGGCTCTGCCTCAGCCTCCCTCCATCACTGCCTCAGCCTCCCTCCATCACTACCTCAAACTCCATGCATCCCCAGGCTCTGCCTCAGCCTCTCTCCATCACTGGCTCAACCTCCATGCATCCCCAGGCTCTGCCTCAGCCTTTCTCCATCACTGCTTCAGCCTCCCTCCATCACTGCCTCAGCCTCTCTCCATCACTGCTTCAGCCTCCATTCATCCCCAGGCTCTGCTTCAGCCTCTCTCTATCACTGGCTCTGCCTTAGCCTCCCTCCATCACTGCCTCAGCCTCCCTCCATAACTGCCTCAGCCTCCATGCATCCCCTGGCTCTGCCTCAGCCTCTCTACATCACTGGCTCTGCCTCATTCTCTCTACATCACTGGCTCTGCCTCAGCCTCCCTCCATCACTGCCTCAGACTCCATGCATCCCTAGGCTCTGCCTCAGCCTCTCTCCATCACTGCCTCAGCCTCTCTCCATCAACTGGCTCTGCCTCAGCCTCTCTCCATCACCTGGCTCTGCCTCAGCCTCTCTCCATCACCTGGCTCTGCCTCAGACTCTCTCCATCACCTGGCTCTGCATCAGCCTCTCTCCATCACCTGGCTCTGCATCAGGCTCTCTCCATCACCTGGCTCTGCATCAGCCTCTCTCCATCACCTGGCTCTGCATCAGCCTCTCTCCATCACCTGGCTCTGCATCAGCCTCTCTCCATCACCTGGCTCTGCCTCAGACTCTCTCCATCACCTGGCTCTGCATCAGCCTCTCTCAATCACCTGGCTCTGCCTCAGCCTCTCTCCATCACTGCATCACCTTCTTTCCATCACCTGGCTCTGCCTCAGACTCTCTCCATCACCTGGCTCTGCCTCAGACTCTCTCCATCATCTGGCTCTGCCTCAGCCTCTCTTTATTGCCAGGCTCTGCCCCAACCTCTTTATCACAAGGCTCTGTCCCAGCCCGATCATCTTCTAAATGGTGTGTTTTCATTTATTTGTTCTTTATTAAATAAAGTATGTTTTTATACAGTTCATAGTATGTAGTCATTTGGTTGTAGTTATATTAGATTGCTTCTCTCTGTTTTTATAATCTACCCAGTCTGTCACTTTATATACCCTCCTACAAACAAAGTAGTACAATCCATTACCAAAAGTCATTAGAAATGAGCATTTAAGTGCTTTATATGTGTATATATATATATATATATATATATATATATATATATATATATATATATATATATATATATATATATATATATATATATAGAGAGAGAGAGAGAGAGAGAGAGAGAGAGAGAGAAATCCGGGGAATTTCCCCCGAACCCCCCTGGAATTTACTGTCCCCCCCAGGTTCAAAATCGCTCCTACGCCCCTGAATAAATGATAAATAAATAAGTAAATAAAATAATAATAGAAGTAAGAAAAATATAGTCTGCATAATAGTCATATCAAATGAAAATGTTGGGCAATGGAAGACCATTTATTTAGGAATACAGCTGCTTTCAGTTGTAATAATGCTGTTGTATGCTCCATGTTATAAACGTCTTGTATTCTTTCCCTCCATTATGCAACCATTGGAGGGTGTGGCTTCAGCCAGGAGGCTGTGATTACCTTATTCGCTATTAAAAGAAGGACTCTCAGCAAACATGTTTGGCTATTCTCTTCAAGGTCAGCTAGCAGTACCCCTAGCACAAGGTATGATGGTTCAAGAGGTAGATCTATACAGAGACATTTTTTAATTTCTTTTTGTACATTTTGCCAGTATTCTGATATCTTTGGGCAGTCCCAAAATATATGCGTGTGGTCTTCCACCAAGCCACAACCCTTCTGAAAGCCATCTGAGGTGTTGCTCCATTTTGATGTTATGAATTGAGTCCTAAAATATCTCATTTTAATTTTCCATCCAAATTCCTTCCAATTAGGACTCCTGGTTACCCTGTGTCCTTGACTGCATGAAGTCTCCCACTGCTTATCTGTAATTATTGTGCTAATTTCTAATTCCCATTTTTCTTTAATATCTAAATTATTTTCTTTAAATTCTTCCCACAATATTTTGTAAATATGTGAAATTAATTTTGACTTCACTATTCCTTCTGTTATTGATATGAAGAAGCGCTCTATTTTTGTTGGTAGAGAGCAGAGCTTTTCCCGTTCTTGATGATTTTGGAGGTAATGTCTAATTTGTAAGTACCTAAAGAAATCTTGATCTGGTAAATCATATTTCTCTTTGAGCTGTTCAATTGATTTCAAGACTGCTCCATCAAACAGCTGGTCCAAAACCACTAGACCCCTTTCTGTCCATTTCAGGAATCCCTTGTCCAGCCTAGCTGGGGAGAACTCACAGTTGTTTGCTATCCTTATAGCTCTGGAAATAGTCATGGGAAGTTGTAGTTTTTTCCTCACAATTGACCATATTTGTAAGGCAACCTGTCCTCCAACTAATACGCTCGTATAGGTCGTTTGTCCAAATCCCTGAAATACGACCCATCAGAGCGTATACTACAATTGTGCCCCTATCAGCAAAAGGTCGTTTTCATATTAATGTTTTGTACTCTTTTATTTGCACTGTGATTTGCGTTTCGTGTAGCTCAGTTGGTTGATTATTGTGTTATACCTTGATATGCAATCATGCTATCATGGGTTCGATCCCAGAGAACGGACTTGCACGTAAAATGTATATGCTCAATAAATCATAATTTAGCATGATTTCTGTGAGGGTTAGGTTTAGGGGGTGGGGTTAGGTGTGGTCATTCGAAAGGAATAAGCCACCTAGTAAAATATGTACGGATTACTGTGAGATCGGTGTAAAAAGTCCACACATTGCATTTAAATAAACATGCGTTTTGATTGGTAATTACATTATACGTCATTTCATGACGACAGACGTAACACGATACTGTCATTATTTTTACACCCCCTTAGGCCGCTTAACTTTAAAACGTAAATATAGGTCATAATAAGGTGCTTGCACAAACGACCTATATGGTCGTTTTTTGTTGGAGGACAGGCTCTTTTAAGGTGTTTTTACTCCATACATTAGTAGCCTTCTTTTTCACCCATATGTCTTCGTTAAGGAATTGGATTGAATCTAATGGCAAATATGGGCATTCACTCTGCTCCATTCCAACCCATATAGTGTCAATGTCTTGGGACATCCACGCAACCATTGATCTCAGTTGGGCTGCTCAAAAGTAGGTTTTAAGGCTAGTCAAGTCCAGGCCTCCATTTTCCTTTGGGCAAAGTAGTCTTTTAAATTTAAGTCTGGGTTGCTTTCATTGCCATTTATCTAATGTGGTAAAGGTGGAGGCAGGGACATAGATAGGTAGTGATTGGAAGAGAAAGAGCAAACTTGCCAAAATGATCATTTTTATAGTTTCTATTCTTCCTATCAGGGAGAGTGGCAGAATTTTCCATCTTGTAAGGTCCGCTTTTATGTGGCCCATCAATTTCCCGTAGTTGGCTTTAAACAGTTTTGATAGGTCTGTCATTATGATAATTCCCAAATATCTAAATCTTTGCGACCAGTGGAAATCAAGCCTTTCTGATAATTGGAATGGCCAATGTCCAACTAGCATCATTGCCTCAGACTTTGATTAGTTGATTTGATAACCAGAGAGTTCTCCATATTTTTTTAAGGTGTCTAGTAGTGCAGGGACAGAAAGGACTAGATCCCTTATATAGGTCAAGATATCATCTGCATAAAGAGATATCTAGTGCTCCTTATTTCCCATGTCTTTTATGCCTTTTATTTCCTCATTCTGTCTTATAGATACTGCCAAGGGTTCAATGTTTAGAGCAAAGGGCTAAGACAGTCCCCTTACCTCACATTTTGGATTTCTGTAAATAACTCTGACCCAATCTACAAATTTTGGGTGGATTCACATTACAGATAGCGTTTTATACAAAAAATCCCAATTTACAGTGTTGAATGCTTTCTGTGCATCAAAACTTATTAACATTGATGTTTGTTTGTCTCTTTTAGCGCAAGTAATTATGTTTAGGGTTCTTTGTATATTATTAGCACCCTGTCTATTAGGAATAAATCCTGTTTGATCTGGCTTAATCAGAGTAGTAATATGTCTTTGAACTCTATGTGCTAAAATACTTGTCAGTATTTTCTGATCGTTGAATATCAGGCTGATGGGTCTATATCCTTCACAGAGTGTGAAGGATATGAATCACAGATGTAATGTCTCCGGAGGGTTGTTTTTAGGGAGGGAGTATCTAAACACCTTAATCACTTAATCCAGCATTAATGCAACACAAAGAAGTTCGTAAAAACGATTGTACGACTGATCTTAATATTACGGTCTGTTTCCCAAAAGCATCGTAACTTAAGTAGCACTTGAAAATCATCGTAGATCTACGGGTGCTCTGGAGTAATCATAAAGCCCTGCATCGTGGCAAAGACAGATTTATGCAGTCACCTGCCAAACAATCAGCAGATTACATCTTTAACTTGATTCAAGTGCAATGTGATTATAATATGATGATTTGATTGTGCTTTATTGTACACTTTATGACTCGTTTTCTTTTTTTTTATTAATTCATAAATGAAATAATTAACAGGGGCAGAAAAAAAATAGAAATACACATCTAAATTAAATGACTGAAAAAAAAAAGCAAATAAAAGAAGTAATGTAGGAAATGCTTATGGAAATACACATCTAAATTAAATGACTGAAAAAAAAAAGCAAATAAAAGAAGTAAAAAACCAGCTAGGTATTAGACCCAGAAATAACGTCTCTCTCTCTCTCTCTCTATACTGTATATAAAGTACATTATATATTATTATGTAGAGAATAATATTATTAATTTAGGTATTGTTTAATATTGTATTGAATTATAGTTATTATATCCAAGCTGTCTGTCTGGAACGCAGCATTAGGTTGACGTCAATGAACTATCGTTTACTACAATTAAGAGCCATTCAAGAAGGTGACATTTCAGCACTTGACAAACGGATAGCGACTCCTAAGTAGCACTTAAAACACAGCTACGTGCAAATGCTTTACGTGCATTTTTGGGAAACGCATGTGAAACAATAACATACGATCGTAAAATTACTCGTAGAAAACGCTCTTAAACGCTAAGATCAATCGTTATCGGGAAACCCGGCCCTGATCAAATATGAATGATAACCAGGGTTCCCCGTTTTTAAAGGAATCTGAATCAATTACCCATTCATAAAGCCAGTCACTTGCTTCATTCCTGAATTAATTAGTCATTCCAATGAATCATTTGAATGAATGATTCAGTGATAAACTAAATTATTTGCCGCCACCTACTGGCAGTTTTACTTTCATTTTTAAAGGATCTTTTCTGTTAATACACTAGTTTAATATTTTTATCTTCAAAATTGTTATATTTAAAACATTAACCTCAACATGAATTAATGAATTTAATTGCACTTATGTCACCTCTGAGCCTCATTAAATGTCTTAAGATATTCATAATATGAAAATTTTGTGTTCTTCTGTGCCACCTCTGTAGTACAAATTATTATTTATTTTTTTTAATACTGATTTCATTTGATTGGTAACTTATTCATTTGATTGGTAACTTATAATTTTTTTGAATTTGACAAAAGATGACATACCTTTAATGAAGTTAGAAAAATGCCATTACAAAGGTGTAAAAACTAAATTCCATGTAAATCACTTTAAGGAGTCAAATATCATCTCGTAAGGCTAATATAATAAGAATTTTTGATTATTGATTAGAAGGTGCTCCTGTAATTTTTGACTGTGCTCCTACATTTTTTTTACATTTTAAAAAGAAAGTGTAGAGCCCTGTTTAACCACTTTTTATTAATTAAAAAATTGAGAAATTCTTTCAAATTTAAATATTTTACAAGAATTACAGGGAAAAAAGTTTGATGCAAGAATATTTTTATCAATATTTGAGAAATTGTATTTGAATATTACCAGTGTAAACTCCATTGACAAGTGGATTTAATTAAATAAGCTGTGTATCTCTCTCTCTCTCTCTCTCACACACACACACACACACACACACACACACATACACACACAAAGCTTAACATACATGCTCAGGGCAAGTTCTGCAATCCTACTGTATGTGTACAGTATGAACATTGAGCACTGAAGTTCAATTGGCTGGTTTGGAGCCAAATTTCTTTTATTTTATTTTTGAAATATACAAAACAGTTTATTTTATTTGGATGAACTTGTCTGTCTTTTGTCAGATTTACGCATTGTTGTATTATAACATCGCTAGTACTTTCTTTAGTTTTTGTTAGCCAAAGCTAAGTATAGGATTCTGGTGCAAAGCAGCTGGAGAGTTGACTGCATCAAAGATAATTTAGCACAAATTCTATATTCCACAACATCAGCTCACAAGCAAGTGATTTCGTCCAGGAATCGTAAAAACAAAATGCTAAAAAAAAAAAAAAACATGTATCGGATCTCGCTCTTTCAACTTAGACTGTGCGCGCATCCATGTTGCTTAGTAACAAACGCGCTTGCAGCAGGATCACGTAATTTTTGCGGAAACAACATTCTAATTTCTGGTTGACTGATAGATGGCATTTAACTGTGTATAAGACATCTATGAACTCGGCAGAGAGCTTCCCCGGTATTCGTCCATTATTTATAGCAGGAAAAGTTATCCACCCTTATTTCTCAGCGTGAGAAATACAAGGTGTGGCGTGAGAGCGTGTGAACGGGTTGAAATGCTTGTGTCTCTCTGTGAATGTGTGAGACTTGAGAGCCCTGTAATTTATGAAACTCAGCATGTCTTTGTTGGTTTCCTCATCTTCTTTCACGCCGTATATGCGGACGTAATTCCGTCTTGCTCTGGACCCTAGGTCTTCACATTTTGCTGACAAGTTAGCATCTCTTTGTATCAAGTAATGAAGGGCTCGCTCGTTTCTTTGAGTTTTATCTTCTGCATCACTTAGCCTCTGTTCGTATTCTATCACATACTGTTCTAATTTCGTCATCCTTTCGTCTAGTTCGGCCAGTGCGGATTCTACTCTTGCTTATGAGTCATTAGTGTCTTTAGAGGCTTCAGCGTGTATGCACAGCTCGGCTAGCAGTGTGCTCTTCTCCTCCCTCGTCTGTAGTATATGCAGTGAGTGGTTCTGTCCAGCACGCCCCCATACAGTTTGTGTAGTTGGTATGATCCACTGTTGTATGGCTGGTAGCCAACGTTGTGAATAGTGTGTAAAGAACTCGCTAGTAAAGAAGCTCAGCGTGATAACTCCTGTGTACTTGTCTTAATGCCAATTAAGGCTTAACAGAGACCACAACATGGTGTCAGAAGTCAATGTATCCACTGAATAACACCGCGCACGTCAAGTTGTGACTGAAGATCACCGTGGCGCGGGTAACTTAAAACAGTGACGAACAGCTGCATCGCCGGATTTTCCTTGCGAGCCCTACGAGCTAACGAGACGGACAAAATGGAAATGCTTCGTCCGCCGCCACCTTTGTCCCTGATGGGGAACTTGGCTGAAAACTGGCGTAAGTGGGAACAAAGATTTAATTTGTATCTTACTGCCTCAGCTCTAGTGGATGAATCTGAGACGAGAAAAATTGCTGTACTGCTGCATAGCATAGGAGAAGAGGCGCTAGACATTTATAACTCGCTCGAGATTGAATACGAGGATTCACGAGATAAAAAATTATCGGAGGTCCTTGCAGCACTGCGAAAATACTGTGCTCCGCGAAAGAATACCGTCTTTGAACTACATCAGTTCTGGGCCCACACATTCTCTGAGCAAGCAGGCATAGACAAATTTCTCACTGAGCTAAGAAAAAAAGCACGCATAGCACATGCGAATTCGGAGGAACTGAAGATCTCATGATACGGGACAAAATAGTTTTCAGCATAACAGACTCTGGCCTTCGTGAACGGTTGCTGTCTATAACTGAGTTAACCCTTGCAAAAGCCATTGACATGTGCAGAGCTAAAGAAGTCACGAGGGCACAAGTTACAGCTATGGCAGCATCATCAGAAACACAATTTGTGCATGCCGTCACAAAAAATGTTCAGCAGCCTAAATGGAGATCAAATAAACCAGCAGTGCACAAACAAATGACAGCGCCAACTAGAGCACATTCTAAAAATTGTGGCACATGCCAAGACAGTGCCCTGCCTATAATGAAGTATGCAAAAAATGTGGCAAAAAGAACCACTTCGCACTAGTGTGCAAATCTAAACCCAAAATGGACGTGCTTGACATAGATACTGAGATATCTGGAATAGACGCACTGTTTGTGGGTTCAGTAGTTCACTCAAACACATCAGATACAGGCTGGCACACAAAACTGAGTATAGCAGGCACAGTTGTCAACTTCAAGCTTGACACGGGCGCCGAAGCAAATATCATTCCAAAGAAAATCATTGATCAGCTTCAGGTTTCTGTGAACATCCAAAAGACAAACACAGTGCTTGTGTCGTATGGAGGCACCCGCATTAAACCAGAAGGTGTTGTTAAACTCCATGTGCATGCTAAAAATAAAACAACTGACATGATGTTCTTTGTGAATACAGCATCAGATATAGCCCTACTGGGGAGACAGGCATGTGTGCAGTTGGACCTCATACGAAAAGTAGACGCTCTTGCACCATCGTCACCCACCACAAAGACTGAGCTCCTCAGCCGCTATGCATCAGTGTTTCAAGGTTTGGGCCAGTTTCCAGGATTGCACCATATTCACACTGACCCGTCCATTCCTCCGGTAATACACAGCTGCAGGAAGATACCATATGCAGTCCATGACCGACTTAAAGAGACACTAGATGACTTGGAGAAAAGGGGTGTCATAAGCAAAGTGTCTAAACCTACTGCATGGGTTAGCAGTCTCTGCATTACAGAAAAGAAGAACGGCGCACTGAGAGTCTGCCTGGACCCCAGAGACCTAAACAAGGCCATACTCCGCCAGCACTACAATATTCCCACTCTGGAGGACATACGGAGTAAGCTAGCCGGTAAAACGTTGTTCACCATCCTGGATGAGAAGGACGGCTACTGGCAGATTCAACTAGATGAGGAGTCAGCAGATCTCTGTGCTTTCAACACGCCGTGGGGCAGGTACCGTTTTCATCGCATGCCTTTTGGCATAAAGTCAGCGAGCGAGGTATTTCAGCGCTTGAATTCAGAAAGCTTTGGGGACATTGAAGGTGTTTTCATGGTGGCTGATGACATGATCATAGCGGCATCCACCAAAGCGGAGCATAATGTCATCCTAGAGAAAGTGATGAACAGAGCATTGAGTTTAAATGTGAAATTCAACAAAGACAAGTTGCAGTATATGGTCAATGAGGTGACTTACCTAGGCCACGTAATCACCACTGAGGGAGTGAAGCCTGATGAGTCCAAGGTCTCAGCAATATTGCAATTTCCCCCTCCCACTGACAGAAAAGCCCTTCAACGTCTCCTAGGTATGACACGCTACCTGTCGCAATACATTCCCAACGAAGCCACCCTCACTGCACCACTCAGACTGTTGCTAAGGAAAGACATAGACTGGAAATGGCACCCTGAACAGCAGTTAGCACTTGAAAAACTCAGAACAGCCATAGCAACTGCACCTGTCCTTGGACATTTTAACCCAAAGGAGCCGATAGAAGTGCAGGCAGATGCCTCAAAAGACGGCTTGGGGGCCGCTCTAATGCAGAAACAGCAACCAATTGCATATGCTTCGAGAGCACTATCTGCCGCTGAAAAGAACTATGCCCAGATAGAAAAAGAGCTACTGGACATAGTATTCGCTTTGAGAAAGTTCCACCAGCATGTTTATGGTGTACCCATTAGAGTTCAGTCAGATCACAAACCACTTGAGGCGATATTCTCCAAACCCATAGGCGCAGCACAAGCATGCCTTCAAAGAATGCTGCTCCAGCTACAAAGGTATGACATCCACATTGTTTACACTCCAGGCAACCAGATGCATATCGCTGACACACTGTCCAGAGCATACATCCAGTCTGATGCAACGGAGAGTCTAGACCTGAGTGAAGAGAAAGTCGTCTATGCACTGAATGGAGAATCACCTTGTGGTAACATCATGTATATGATTCAACAAGCCACACAGTCAGATCCTGATCTTCAACTGATACAGCAGCTACATGAGCAAGGATGGCCGGACAGAAAGAAAAATGTCCCACTGGCTGCTCAAGCTTACTGGCCAGTCAGACACACTATTAGCATAGATGATGAGCTACTCATGAAAGATGATCGCATCATCGTACCTCGTGCACTGCGACCAGAAGTGCTAAAACGACTTCAAGCTGCACATCAGGGTATACAGCGGTCTCTAGCACACGCCAGATCATGCTTCTACTGGCCAGGACTCACTAAAGCCGTACGTCAGATGGTGGAAGCCTGTAGTTTCTGTCAAGAGAGTCATCCTGAAAATCAAAAGGAGCCACTTATCTCACATCCAGTTCCAACGGGACCCTGGCAGAAAATAGCTGCTGACATTTTTGACTTACAAGGACGTTCATTTCTTCTGATTGTGGACTATTTCTCTAAATATCCAGAAGTCCTAAAGCTGTAAGGACAAAACGTCAGCCTCACTGATAGCACATTTCAAAACAGTGTTTGCAAGACATGGTGTGCCTGAGACCCTGATTGCAGATCATGTACCCTTTGCCAGTGCTGAAATGGCTCGATTTGCTCTTGACTGGGGTTTCAACATCACACACTCCAGCCCAAACTTCCCTCAGTCCAATGGCATGGCCGAGAGAGCCGTAAAGACTGTCAAATCGATGCTGAAAACTGCTGCTCAGTCTGGCACTGACCCTCACCTAGCTTTATTGACTCTCCGCAACACTCCTGTCACTGGTCTCAAATACTCCCCAGCCCAGATCCTTATGGGGCAGAGTCTTACGTTCCACTTTACCGGCCAGCAAAGCTGTTCTGCAACCTTCTATACCTACGCACATCCAGGAAGCGCTGCAGCATCTTCAATCACAGCAAAAAAGATGGTACGATAGAACAGCAGCCCCACTTCCAGCCTTCAAGGGGGGACAGAGAGTATATATGAGAATCAGAAACGCATGGAAACCAGCCACAGTTGTCAGTATCCGAGAAGAGCCCCGCTCATACGATGTTGTCACATCATCGGGCACAATTTACCGCAGGAACAGACGGCACCTCAGGCCCGACAGGTCAATCAAATGTGACTCACAACCTGACTGTTCCATGGACACTGACAATGACTTGAGCAACGACACTGTTCCAAATCTTGCTCAAATGGAGCCCCCTCAAGATATGAAAAGGAGTGTGCAACGTCCGGAATACACGAGAGCCGGACGTATCGTCAGACAACCGGCACGGTTTAAGGATTATGTGCTTACTTAAGTATGCTAGATTAGTGTTACTATTGCTTGTTCATAGCAAATGTTTATTTTATACACTGGTGATATTTTCAGCATACTTTCCTTGCTTTATGTCTGATTAATATTTTGTTTATAGCTTAAGAAGGGGGATGTAGTATATGCAGTGAGTGGTTCTGTCCAGCACGCCCCCATACAGTTCGTGTAGTTGGTATGTTCCACTGTTGTATGGCTGGTAGCCAACGTTGTGAATAGTGTGTAAAGAACTCGCTAGTAAAGAAGCTCAGCATGATAACTCCTGTGTACTTGTCTTAATGCCAATTAAGGCTTAACAGAGACCACAACATCGTCCTTTGGATTCTGTTGTTCATCTTTTTTTGATGCTTTGCCCTTCTTATCTGTTTCTTTTCGATTGCTGGCCATTTCGATTGATTATTGTGAGTGTTTTTTGCAGAAAACAAGATTTATAATTGAGGTTTGGCTAGTTTTTACAAATTCTCCTCTGGGAGCGTAAGAATCAGGCTGCCGCCACAACCATGACGTCACAGGAAGTCTCTCAGTCACAAATTTCAATGACTGAGATGCTCTCAGGACAGCCTGGGCCAGTAAAAACACTGTGTGTAGTATAAACACTTCTCAGGAATTAGCCGTAGTAAAGAGTAAAAGAAGGCAAAAGAGACTGTCATTTTCAGAAGTAGGACAGAGTGCTTACGCTGCAGGCTGCTCTGAGAGTGATAGATGGGCTGCTGTTTTTTTCTAGCATTCTGAATTGGACAGTAAAGAGCAAAGGGCAAAATGGAAGGGAGGAAGGTGCTTATGAAGTCAACCATCCATCATCCCATGCTCACTGCATTGTGCCTGCTGTGGTGTGGTGAGAGCCATGTGTCAATCATGCTCTTCTTTTCTCAGAACACAGCCTCCTACCCCAACAGCCTCCTTCTGTGTTTCTACTCCTTTCCGCTGTGTTCAGTCCCATATTTTGCGTATTGCTTATTGCAAATCCTGGAGCACAATTTCTTTGCCCTTTCCCCATATGTTCTTTCACTCTTACATCATTCTCACTCGGGAAGCAGGGGTGAATTCTGCCATTTGAAGACTTTCCAGTGTAAAAAGGAATATTTAATCTGCATTTTCTTTTTGGTTTCCTGTAATAGCATAAGTGTGTAAAAAAAAAAAAAAAAAAAAAACTTATGACTTGCGTAAACCTAACTAAACAACAACAACAACAAAAAAATAAAAAAAATCTATTTGTCAAAAAGGTAAAATAAATAAATCAATAATAATGCAAGATATATATATAACCCAGATGTAATTTAGTTATGTCATCCATTTTCTCAAGCATTTTTTTAAATGAAGCCTAGTTATTTTTACTGAAAACAAACCAAAAATATTCATTAAAATGTTTTATTTTGCTGTGTTCCAGTTCAGATCATGTATTTTATCATTATTTTGGATATTTTATTTTTGGTTATTTGTTTTGTATTTCAACCAATTACAGCTGAAAGATGAGCTGGGTAGGTGATATGGTAACTCATGAAATAACACTGTATTCGATTGGACATATGATGTGCTTGAATTACTTAAGATGGCATGAAATTTTAAACAGCATAGGAACATCTCTGCCCTTTCAGTGGCCATGCAATGTGACCTTGGACCTTACAAAGTGTTACTCTCCTACTGTCAGAATTTTTGAGCTGAATTGAGCTGCTGGCATAATACTCCACTCATTTAAACTCAGGCTTCAATAGCTTAGTGACAGTTCACATCGACCCAAAGGAAATGTACTTTGTGTCCAAGAAGCATAACGTTACTCTTACTGCAAGGCTTCCTACAGGAATCAATATAATCAGAATGGGAACTTGTCCAATTAATTTATGCACGGCATTGCTCTTTGTTCTGAGAGCAAACAAGATCTCTATGCAAATCAGAGACTGCTTGAGATCGTTTTGCATTACATTAGATGTTGCAAACAGGCATTGGCCAATTTTACAGTATAGCGAGCTATGTTTAAAATCAATGCAAGCTCCCCTCCCCATATGTCAGGTGAAGCGTCAAAACATCCAACATTGCTCTTAACTACGTTCAGACATAATATAGTCATATTTTCCCTATAGCATTGTTGAGAGATAAGCTTTTGTTCTCTTAAAACTTGTACGCAAACATACGGAAACATCCACATGGGATCTATTGACATTAATAGTATTTTCTAAA
Source organism: Cyprinus carpio (assembly GCF_018340385.1). Classification (NCBI taxonomy): domain Eukaryota; kingdom Metazoa; phylum Chordata; class Actinopteri; order Cypriniformes; family Cyprinidae; genus Cyprinus; species Cyprinus carpio. The sequence continues at coordinate 23,993,788 of NC_056600.1, read as the reverse complement.
GAAAACGCTACCTTGATGAGCTTGCACCTGATCTGCGCTGACACCATGTGGCTATTCCTGAGATTTCCGACCCTAAACATGAGGCAGAGCTTCCCGTCCCGTTGTGAGATGACCGCGTCCTGGCTGAACATGAGGGTCTCTGCGCGTTTCTTTGGCTGAAACATCTTAATGAACATACAGCCGATGAGAAACGTGTCCACGACTGAGCCCAACAACGATTGAAACAGGAAAAGTATGATGCCCTCAGGGCACTTCTCCGTTATGTATCGGTACCCGTAGCCTATAGTCGCCTCAGTCTTGATGAAGAACAGGAAAGCGGAGGGAAAGTTGTAAACGTTGGCTACGCACGGCGTGTACGATTCGTTGTGGCCTTGGCCGAGGTCCCCGCGGATGTACGCGATGATCCACCACATAGATGCCATGATGAGCCATGCGACTGTGTACATTAAAAGGAAAATAAACAGATTCCAGCGCCACTTGAGGTCCACAAGTGTGGTGAAGAGGTCAGAGGTGTACCTACTGGTCTCGCCGCCAAGGTTACCGTACTGGACATTGCAGTGCCCGTTTTTCTCCAGGAACCTCTGGCGCTTTCTTTTGGCCGAGGCAGAAAAGGACATAGCCTGGGTGGTGTTCACCACCTGATAGTCTTCTCCAAATTTTCGTCTGATTGCAGACATGATGCGCGAGCCGAAATTGTTAGATAACCACGCTAGAAGGGTGTCTTAAGTTTCGCGCAGGTCTGTTTCCACACGTTCGCTGTGGCGCTCCATAGATCAGCAACTTCGCTTGTAGCCTTTCATTGAAGATTATTTCTGTTATCCTCAAATTGATCAAATGTATGGATGCGCAAAAAAGTAATTTAGTAAAAACAGAGCAAGTACTCGCGTCTTTCTCGCAACTTCTCTCAGCTTGGAGATGTGTAGTGTAGATAAACTGCGCCCCAAATCTGAACTGACGCGCGCTTCTTCTACCTATAAGAGAAGAGAAAGGGAGGAGAGGGGAAGGGGAAGGGGAGGGGGAAGGGGAGGGGGAAGGGGGAGGGGGGAAGGGGGAAGGGGAGGGGGAGGGGGAGGGGGAGGGGGTGAGTGGGCTTTTTATTTAATTTCCTTTGGACTGAAGCAATGCAGCACCCGCTGACTGCAATGATAAAGCTTGAAAGATCAAAGACAATTTTTAATATAACTATGACTGGATTCGTCTGAAAGAAGAAATTCATATCGGGAGGTGAGTAAAACGCAGCCTAATTTTCATTTTTTTGGTGAACTAACCCTTTAACACTGTGATGTGTGATGAGACAAAACCAATAAAACCCATTAAAAACGAGGCATTTGTTGCATCCAGTGGGGACATAATTACTGATTATAATGACTTATACTGTCTTTTTATGTGTTGCATTGCCTATCGTGCTATGTAAACATAATACCATGTCTGCATTTGTGAACGCAGAAATGACAAACAACAAGCTCTAACAGTTACTCTACACTGCTCAAAACTCACGGTTTGAATCATCAGTGGCAAATCCTTTACATATGAAAACGTACTTACAGACTGTGTGTCAGAAGCTCCAGACTGTCCTTGCAAAGTTGGAATCGCCCCACTATAGAAACTGTAGGCTACTCTCACAGTTTAACAGTCCTTGTCCTCTGCAAAATGCACTGCACACATCTGAATATTTGGGTTGAAGTGTTCTGGAACAGTGTGTAAATACAACTTAACCATTGATTTCTAGTTTTGTCCTCTTTTGGAATGCCAAACAAAGTAGCTTCGCTTTCACAAGGAAACACACAGCATCTTCACAACAACCTTCTTTCTTTGCGTGAACATTTGGGCAGCGTTATGCAAGTCTTCCCACATTGTGACGTAGACGTGGGGGCATGTCAGAGTGAGCCATTTTAGGTAGGAGTGGTTGACTCTTAACTTTTATAAAGAATATCTCTTTGGATTTGAGATTTTAGTCTTTGCAACTTTACAGATCTTCTTTATGCACCAAGAGCTTGTAACACTCCAAAGAGAAAGGAAAAATTGAAATCTCATCATAAGACCCCTTTAAAGAAAATTCAATAAAGTAAGTGTTACAATTCTTTTTATTGCAAAACACAGTATACAAAAGCTTCATGTGAATGTAAATTGGATAAAATAGTTTTAGGATAGACTACACCTTATTTTGTCAGCTGACACACACACACACACACACACACACAAACACACATGTCTATTTTTTGTAGTAGCCTATATTATATATATATATATATTATATATATATATATATATATATATATTATATATATATATATATATATATATATATATATATATATATAGGGCTGCTGGATATATGCTACTAAAATGTATTTACTACTGCTTTGGATATATTTTAATAATATGTGTTTGTTTATGGTTTATATTTATTATTTATATATAAATACACACATAAATTATATATTTAGAAAATATTTACATGTATATACATTTATATATTTATATTCTTATATTTTATATTATATATAAATATATTTAATATATAAACATAACATATTCTTCTTAAATATAAACATGCATGTGTGTGTATTTATTTATACATAATAAATATACACAGTATACACACATATATTATGTAAACAAAACTTTTATTTTGGATGTGATTAATCGTGATTAATCATTTGACAGCCCTAATATATATATATATATATATATATATATATATATATATATATATATATATATATATATATATATATATATATATATATATATATATATATATTCAAATTTGAAAAGTTGCTGCCCCATCCAGTTTATACAGTCAGTGGTGGGCATGAATGAATGTTGCTGATCGAAATATAACAAAACAAATGTCTGTGAGTCCGATTGTACATTTATTTCAATTTATTTATTGTAGAGTGTTCAGTAAAACCAGTTTATGATAGATAGATAGATAGATAGATAGATAGATAGATAGATAGATAGATAGATAGATAGATAGATAGATAGATGTTATATAAAAGTGTGTAGGCTATAGCCTGATTAGAGGATTAAGTATGCTAATAATAAAAAATAAACCGTCCCAGCAATTTTGTAAATAATTCCTTTACACTCAGGACACAGTCGCAGATGTTCAGATAGGCACACTCTTTATTTGCATAGTGGCCTCCTGCTTGACTACTCCTGCCTGTATCCGTCTGTCTCCTCTCACGACCCGTCCGCTCAACCCATAATTCCCAGCGTCGACACAACATGGAAGAGGCCAACAGCTGCAAGAGAACAATGTTTTGGCTGTAAAGTAACTCAAAGAATCGAGCGTTTCAGTCGATTCATTTGAATTCTACGAGTCGGACGTGGTCATGTACAAGTAAGTGGGATTGCGTTTGTACTATTTATTTGTGCCCGAGGTTGTAAAGATGAGGGATTGCGCACGGCTGAGAGCTCCAAATGAAATCACAGCCACTCAAGCGAGAGATGCGTTTCACCGGCGAGGATCATTGTTTCTGCTGCTTGAGACTGAGGCGATTAAGGCGCTTTTAGCAAAAAATAAATCTACCTTTGCAGGCGTACACATATTCCAGTCTTAGTGTGCTCTTTACATCGCACTTATCGTTGTATATTCACGGCGGATTGTGTTACTGTGTGGGCTATTATTAGTGATGGTGACGAATGGATGAATGGTCAAGATATATCACACTGGTGTACAGGGCAAGCACGAAAGAGGCGAAAATAATTTCAGCACTCCAGTTCTTATCAAAGAAACTACACTGAAAGCGCACGATTTTCAGTGTATCTGGCTTCGTTTGTTGTAATGGGAGCATTATAGCGCGTCGCGTGCGGTGTGGAGATGGTCTGTTAGCAGTAATGTTAGCTGTTTCATCTGCATGCTATTGCTGGCTAGCCCCGTTCATCACGTAGTTCAATAAAACACTTAATTTTGCTTGTGTCTTTTAAGGTTTTAATTTTCTTATAAAGCGTATTCGTTTCGAGAGGTGTATATATATATATATATATATATATATATATATATATATATTATATATATATATATATATATATATATATATATATATATATATATATATATAATATGCACACAAATTATTTGTTTAAAATCTTATTGAAGTTCTCGTGTTTCACTCTTTCGTTTTAGTTAGCCGTTAGCTGCTAATGGAGTCATTTAGACAGAGATGTGTTTGGTAATTGTGATGAACGATTAACGTAAGATTAGCCGGATTTGCTTAAACGGGTTTCATTTTACACAGTTCAGCTCTGCAAACGTGTTAAGTAAACATAGCAATTACATGGTATTAAACTACCTAACTACGTAAACGTGATATAATAATAATCATCATCATATTTAAAACGGTGTTATATCAATAAGATTAAGCAGCTATCCATTAACGTTAGATGAGAACAATGCGGAGTCACCCAAAGACTCAGAGCTTGGACCGTGTTTAATTTTCTAAAAAGATAATAAACTACATATAAAGGGTGTTTTAAGTTTTTCTTGAAGCAATTTCCAATGTGTTTGCAAAAACAGTTTCAAAGTCCTTTTTATCTTTTATCTAATGATACTAAGGTTAACTAACGGATCATCAAAAAGGACTGATTCGGGTCTTCACAAGGGTATATTTATTTCTTTTAACTTCTGCTTATACACATTAATCAAAACCAAAACTTTATTATTGTTGTTGTTTATTACTTGTGGTGTCGTTGACCTGAATTTGGTTGAAATGTTCTCAACATTCAATAAGCGCAACCTGTTAATATTTTAAAAGGATTAGGCCTAATTATAGAAAAATTTAATATTTCCTCACTTAGACCTTGTATATTATAAATAATTTTAATTACAATTTAATAACAACATTAAAGAAAAAGAGAACGCTTGGTCTGCTTTATGATTTTGAAATAATATAGTTCTGAAGTTGTTTATGTAATTGTTGGTTTAGTCAGCTTTAATATGTCAGCTGCTTCAGTAATGGTAAATCACTAGAATCATTCTGACTTTGGAGAGATCTTTAAGTGCTTGTACCTAGCACATCAATTATTACCTTGATTTTAGAGAGATCTGAGAACTTCTGGTGGAATTAACATTGCATCTTGGAAAAGCAATGCAGCAGTAGTGGACCAATTCTCTGATTTTATGTCATGAAAGCTGCATTATAATTATAATTGGCCTAGTTAGTTTAAGCTTAATCATATGATGGCATATCATACACACAATGTGCACAATTCCCAAGTCTCTGAAGGTCTGGAATTCATGCCAGCTTTCTTTGTCCAAGCCATTTGGCCATTTGAGCGACATGTCAAACAACCCAAAATAGTTTGTTTCGTTCATTGTCACGTTTCGAGGCATGGAAATGTCGCAACAATAACAGACCAGTGTAACTCTCTGACATATTTTAAAGATTCTATGCCACGAACTTTAAATATTTCACATACTTTTGAAAATTCAGCGTTTAGCTGATTCTGATAAGTGCTCGTCGTCACAGTTGTAAACACGGTGGCTTTCTTCTTTCGTGAGGGTGTTTGGCGCCACGGTATCTTTGTTTCCAGGAGGAACGTTAACACGACACACACGTCTCACGGAAATCCTGTAGAATTCAACCAATCCGACTCCGACACTCTTGAAGTGTTTCCACTTTTGTGTCCCATATGCATCAGACGTTTAGCCAACGGTCCGTGGGCGTGACGTCTCAGGCTGAGACTAACAATTCCCTGAATCATCAACTAGTATAGCGATCTTGTTAATGAAATCAGTTATGTTTATAGATCCGGAATAATAAAGAAAATGAAACGCTGCACATTATTACTCTAAAAGAACAGAATAACCTATTTTTTTTTTTATTTTTTTTTTTAAATAAATTACTAATTATTTGTTCCCTCAATGACATTGATGTACTAGATCAATTCATAATCCATCCCGTATTTTCATGTCTTCATAGCATATTTCATCAATGAACTTTGGCCTGTTAAAGACCCAAGCATGAGTATTATACAAGACAAACTAGGCAGTGAGTTTTTACGGAACGGTGGCATGGACCCCAACTTTCCCCCCAGCATGATCATGTTCAGCCATTTACCTCCAGTGACCAGCTTCACACGTCTGACTTCGCAAGCCTCCATGTTGGATCTGCCCCAAGAGATGATCCTGAAGAAGGAACGTGACTCTCCAGACCACAATGGTGGCTTTCTCCACAGTATGGGTATAAAACAGGAGAAGCTTAGCGAGTTGGATTACCGCCTTCCAATGTATGCAACAGGAACTGGAACAGCAGGAGGAAAAAGCACTGATATGCTGGACATGTCGCTTGGCAGCCACCAGAATATGCTTTTGCATGACCTAAGCCCTAGCAACGTAAGTCTAGTTGATAAACGAGATGTTATTAATACACTGTGTTCTACATGCTATACTATACTGTCTTTGTGTTTTTATTTCATGCCGTTTATCTGTGCTTCATTAGCAGTTCTCCGGAAGACTGGGGAAAGACCCGAAAGAATCTGGGCCTAGAATAGGGAGGAGAGCAAATGGAGAAGGACCAGATGGCAAAGCCAGAAGGAAACAAGGAGATTCCGCAAAGGTATGTAGAGGCTACCCTTTTATCATTCACTATGTAATTTAAAACTTTTTGTAGAAATTTGAAATGCAAACATTGTGATGTAACTGTCACAAATGGATCATTCACATTCTTTTTAGACTCTTTTGTATGACAGCATATGTCAATAGCAGAAATGTAATTGTCTACAGAAGTTTTCGTTTATTTTAGTGGCCGACATCGCCTCGGCCGATATAAGCTTTTCTGCTTGGCTGATGTGTTTGAGGCAGAACTTTTTTGACGGCACTAAGAGTGGCAGCGGCAGAGCACACATTCTCCCTCTTGTTTACTGTTGTCATTAACAGTTCTGTCTAATATGGATAGAAGTCTGTCTAAAGCCTTCTACACTCGATTTTAGCAATCCTATATACGATTTTACGATTTTAGCAATCCTATATAGCAGGGGTGGCCAACCCTGCTCCTGGCGATCGACTGTCCTACAAAGTTCAGCTCCAACCCTAATCAAACACACCTGAAGCAACTAATTAAGGTCTTCAGGCTCACTTAAAAATTAAAGGCAGGTGTGTTTGATTAGGGTTGAAGCTAAACAATGCAGGACAGTCGATCGCCAGGAGCAGGGTTGGGCACCCCTGCTATATAGGGTTGGGAATCGTTAGAAATTTTCCGGTTCCGCCTAATGGTTCCGGTTTCGATAAATAACTATTAAAAATAGTGGTAAGGAAAAGTGCACAATACTCAACTTCTCAATGCTCAATACTGTTTATTACTTACTGTTAACTTAATTTAAAGGTTGGCAATGTCAAAATTCAACATATATTACAGTATACGGATCTTCATAAGTAGGGTTGGGTATTGTTAGAAATTTTCAGATTCCGGTTCCATTTAAATTAACTATTATGTTTTTTACTATTTTACCTTCTTTGAATGTAGTGTTGCTGGAAGGTAGTAAGTAATGTTGAGTAATGCTAGTCCATCAGTCAGCATGTGCTTCAAAGTTGATGTTTTTTACACTATCAATAACATTTTGCTTTTCAAGCAGGAAGAAGCTGGTTGGCCAAATAGTCCCTTGAAGGCTAATACACATGGTCATTTCCATAAACTAATGAAATGTAAATTGTTATACTTATAACCATGTATACACACACTCCATAAAGCTGGCAAATAATACATTTTTACAAATGATGCAGTCAGAAGATGGTGTGGTGCAATGAGTGGTTTCCACATTTTTAAACATTTAAAATGCATGAAAATAACTGTTTTCTATCACTTTGTTTTATCACTCTTGAAATGACCTGTACACTAAATAATTTAACCCTCATACTTGCATAACAATAGTAGTCTATTTATTTAGTGGTCCAAGTTGAAGTCAGTATGTATATTAATGAGAATATTGCACAAAAATAATGTAATTTAGTGGCGGCAAGCGCTGCGCGCTGCCGGTACATGTACAGTCAGACAAAATGACGTGCACAGTTATCAAAGGCATTAGTGCGCATACAGTCGTGAGGAATGCGCCTCATTGGAATCAATGTGCACAGTAATTAAAGAGGCAGGGTGGCGTTTCTGTTATTTGGTTTGTGACATCCTTTACGGGAAACGCCGAATCGTCAGAACACGTCTGAGCAAGGCTGCTCACAGCGCTTGGTCACGTGTCGCACCAGAACCGTTTTCGGAACCTAAACTTAGAAATTGCTTACGGTTCAGATTCTTTTCAAAGAACAGAACCAGTTCTGAATAAGGTTCTCCGTTCCCAACCCTAATCCTGTAAGATCATTGCTGGTCACACTGTGCGACATGGATCTAATAAACTTGGGTACGACATGCATGTAGACTGTATGATGATGACACCTATTGACTTGTAGGCTACTATTCTATAGAAGAATAAAACGTCATTAGCATGCGCTAGTGGTAAACAGAAAGAGCATAATGAATCACATTTTGACAGTTGTAGTTTTTGTGTGTGCTGAAAAAAAGTGGAAGCGGCAAAAGAGGAGGGAATAATGAGCTTGCAGTAAGCAGTTTTGTTTTAGCGCCATGTTGCATTGATTACATGTCGCATTTTTACTGGTTGGTCAGTAAACGTGGGTCGTAACTGCAAACACATTGTGTGATGATCATGCTGAATTTCTGACACTGCCAGAAAATGATCATAGGCTATCTTTGGTCGCAAGACTGTGACAACAGCTGTGTTTGAACCTATCTCACTGTACGACATAGGACCACCGATTAGGAGCCACGATCACAGAAATCTCCACGATTGTTTCACGATGCCCATCTTTCGTCTGGGACAGCCGAAAATCGTGCAGTGTGTCTCGGACTTAATAATCTGATAGAACGGTTAAACAAAGGAAGTAATGTATACAGAAAGTATCATAACAATTGCTTATATGTTATTAGTAATAGAAAGTCAAACATTATAATATTTTCTCGTTTGCCGTCAGCATTAAGCAAATACGCATTTATATAATTTAAACAAATCTTTGAATGACTAATGAACATTTAATTTAACAAACCATGCAAACTTAGTTGAATCCAGCTGTGAGATCTTGTGAAGTGTGCATTATCCAGCATTATCGCGTGTGCTCTGCATGACAGTCGGTCCGTATTAATTGAAAGCTTTAAACTTTAATCTCATGATTTCAAATTATGCTGTGCTTTATGCATTTGCCCACTGTCTTATTTATGTCATTGTCACTGTGTGCTGTCTGTAAAATGAGTGTTTACCCTGGCTTTATTTGAAAAATGATTCCCAATGCACGCAAACTTCCCAGAATACTGAGTGCCCTGTTAGTTACAGTGTTTACTTCCTTTTTAATAAAATTTTAATTAAATATTTATTCATTTGTGAAAAATAATTTGTCCTCTAAAGCAGTGGTTCACAATCCTGGTCCTGGAGAATCTTCAACACTGCATGCTTTTGTTGTCTTTCTTATCTGACTGTCCCTGCATTCCATTTGGAAGGGCTCATCCTTATGCCCTAATCCCTTCAAAGGGTTTACCCTCCAGAGTGAGAGCTTCGAAGGGTTGAAGGGTGTAGGGGGACCAAACAACTGTTTCTTGAAGTGCCCTTCTGCATCATCATCACGTGCCCACACGGAGGCGCCATCATCATGTAAACAATCTGCGCAAAGGATCATGGGAGCCTGAAGTGTCCATCAGTTGTACCCTACGAAATCCTTCAAGGGCCCTTTGAAGTGGCCAGTTTTGAGCTCTTCTGTTTGTAACGACCCTTCAATATGGCGGCCATGATTGTTTTCACATTTCGAAGTGCCATTCGGAGGCATATATCCCGTTTGGAACGCACTGACACACATATGAGGTCTTGGAGTCTTCACTAATGAGCTGAATCAGGTGTGTTTGAATAGGGAGACATCTAAAATGTGCAGTGTTGGGAGTTCTCCAGGACCAGGATCGGGAACCACTGCTCTAAAGTATAAGGAAGTGTTTTTTTTTTGTTTTTTTTTTAACATTTCTTTTTTAATCCATCGTCAAATGGTTTCAAATTTCTTAAATATTAATAATAATAATAATAATAATAATAATAATAATAATAATAATAAATTATATTATATTAGCTTTATATCGGCTATCGGCCACTGATGGTGTGTGCTATACCGGTATGAAAGTGACTACCGGTATTATGTTGTTCCATGATATGGATTTTGCTGTACCGTGGATACCGTTATATATTAATGAATTCAAATTTTGCATTTATATAAGTGATGTTACATATGACACTGAAGCTTCAAAGTGCGTTTCGAGAAAGCAGTGCAATTTCTTACGAAGCTCTGTGCCAGAGCGCGTATTAGCCGCTTTTCCACTGTCGGGCCAGTGCTTAAAATGGGCCAGGTGGGGCTAATAGCCTCGGACCTGTAGCATGAGGCCAAAATAGAGCTGCGTTTCCACCATCAGGCCAGAAGCTCCGCTGTGCTTCACTAAAACCCATCATTTCTCCAACAAAGAGAAGTTATCAGAAACCTAATCAGAAATAAGTCACGGGAACTATCGCAATCACAAACCGAACATGATAAAAGCAGCAGCTTGTTTGCATGCTTTATTTTTTTACAAATCCAAAAGCATCTGTGTTTTACTATAACAAGTGATACATAGATCATAATGAATTAATTTATCAGGATTTAAAAATTAGTCACAGAAATAAAGCATTTCTGTTTATTTGTAGTCACATGCATCACATTTAGAAATAATTATCATTTCTATATTTTGATAAAAGCTTCCGAACATAAACCATTATTATATTTTAGTGACATAAGCTACGCAGAGCTAAACTCAAGACAAGAATTATAACAGATAAAATATGTTACTAAATAAATACACAATTGTGATAGAGAATAAGAAGAGCTCAACTTATTTTAAAAAGTGTTTAATGCTGGTGTTGTAGCTGTAGCTTTATGAAATGATCCGCGGCGCTGACGCTCTCCAGATGTGGAGAAACTCCGCCTTTGTTCATAACCACTCCTCTATCCCCAGCTGGCCCGCTTTGGCCCAAGGTTTTCGTCGGGCCAAAAAACCCGGGCCGTTGGCCCCGAGGAAGCACCGATGAGTAACGATCAAGCACCGGAAGTGACAGTGGAAATGTGACTGGCCCTGGCACGCACTAGCACGCCCGCTTTTGGCCCGACAGTGGAAACGCGGCTATTGTTTTCAGAGAATCACGTGATCAAAGAAAAAAACGAAGCCTCACTTTCTGTCCAATCATGTGCCCTTGTCGGAATTTTCGAAACCCCAGACCTTACGAGAAAGTTTTCATTAAGATTTATTCAATTAAATATTTAAATACCCAGTCATAAAAGAAATAAGAATAATCATTATTTCAGAGAAAGTTAAATATTTGGCATGTGCAATTCACGTGTACATTATTCTTTTATTACATCATATTGATATTCAGATTGGCATTTAATTGCACAGTTTAATGGGTAAATTATTTTATCAGAGAGAAAAAATTCAGCAAACACATACACACACACACACTGTTAGGCTGTTATTGGTGCACGTAACATGAGTCGATGTATGGTCTATTTGTGGTCTCTGCTTTGTCCTACGGAGTGTCTTTCACAGGCTTTTGGCTGCTATGTTTTTTATTAACCTTGTAGTTTACACTACAAGTCTTGATGCCCAATTCTGTTATATAATCCAGATAAATTTTAGTTTCCTGTTTCTTAAATAAAGCAAAAACGTTTAGTTTAGTACTTTAAATAATTGAGCACAAAATATTAATTTGACATTTTAATTACCTCAACATGACTCGCAGTACCCGCTTGAGCGCTCCGTTATCAGTTGCGGTTGTATCAATAACAGACCACTAGATGGCGCGATTGATTAATCAGAGTTGTATTTCAGGGAATCATATAAAAATATAGCTGCAAGCAGCAATGACGGGGCCAAGCATTCCACCGGCAAATTGAGGAGCTAAACATGGCATGGAGCATCACACCAAATGCAACAATGAACAATTACAGCAATTTTAGGATGATTGTAATTGAAATGGCGGAAAAATCATAAATACAAGCACTAGTATTATGATTAAATGGCTTATCACTTTTGACCAGCAGGTAGCACTGTAATCAAATCATTTTGGTGTGTTCTGTGTGAGGTGACAATGGTACACACGAAGTTTGGTGTCAGTATGCCAAAGCATTGCAGAGATACAGGCTGAAGTGTCATTTTGGCATCATGCCTGAAATTCGTCGCTGTGGTATGCGAAAACGGTTTTGTCTATCGACACAAAATCCATAACATTTTGTCAGCACAGTCTGAAGATCATCTAACTCAATTTTGGTGAAAATTGGACCAACGGTTGATGAGGAGTTCGAAAAAGTAGGTTTTCAACATAAATCAGAATGGCGGACAGGAAGTTCAGCTTACTCTGGTATATTTGGTATCTATGTTGTCGGCATAAGCCACGGAATATTTTGAGACCAGTTTCATTGAAATAGGCTAATGCAATAAGTTATTAGCATTTTTATATATGTAATTATTAATGGTTAATGAATGGTTTATTACTCCTGACCAATAGGTGGCGCTGTTACCAAATTTGATGTGGCATGGTCAGTTTGATGTGGCACATGGTGCAAATTTGAGGTGACAGATGGCACATACGAAAGTTTGTTGATACGCAAATGAAAATCATTTCGTATATCTTTGCAGATCCATACTTTTTGTGTCGCCACTCTGAGATGATAGTCAAATTGGTGAAAATCGGACTAACGGTCTAGGAGGACGAAAAAGTAGGTTTTCAACATACGCAAAATGGCGGACAGGAAGTATGGGCAAATTTTCATAATTGGTATCGATGTTATCGGCATGACCGAACGAAATCCATAACTTTTTTGTCGGTCACACTCTCAAAAGATGAACCCAAATTTAACTTTTGAAATTTCACTAACGGTCTAGGAGGATTCGAAAGTATATTATTATTATTATTATTATTCTTCCGCCTTAAAACTGAACGGGCAGCCCAAACCGTAAGGCCTAGAGAGCTGAAACTTGGTCAAAAGGTAGTAGTCTTGCTCGCTACTCAGGCGCAAAGAACCGGCCCAATCGGCCTAACGGGGGCGCTACAGCGCAAAATACAAAAATTTCAGACATTTTTGGCTGTAGCTCGTAAACCGTTTGTCGTAGACTCAAAAACATGGCATCGTTGCAATCCTTGGGTTAGCCCGAACAAAATTGATCTGCTGAAATGTTTTTTCGCTCTACGGCGCATCGTTTTCTCGCAAAATCGAGTTATATCTGAAACCTACTTTTGCGAACTAGTCCTAGGGTTTTACACCCGATCAGAACCAAACCACTGCAGAAATATTCTCTGGACACTCATTATCAATAATTATCAAAAAAAAGTTGAAATTTTGATTCTTACGCGAAACAGTACGCCAAAAAGCATCTATGCTAACGTTAGCCAAATGTTATTTTAGCTATAACTCTTGAACGGAATGAGATATCTTCATCAAACTCGGTACACATTTGTATAAGCTCAATCTTTGGTCAAATAAAAAAAAAATGCGCACCTCTGCCACTTGGGGGCGCTATAAGACAGAAAAAACACATAAATAGCTATAACTAGGCAACGGTTGGTCCGATCGACTTGAAAATTGGTATGCAGTTTCTTTGTCTGAAGGGGCAATATTGTCTATGAGGACATTCGCCTATCTCAAAAAACATGGCCGCCATTGGCCAATGAAATTTAAGCAACTATTAGACAATGTTAACGGAGGTTGATCGGAACGAAACTTGTTTGGCATGTTCGTCTCATGGCCCGAAAGGTCTGTAAGAATTTTGAAAGAAATCGGCCACTAGTTGGCGCTAACGAGTTTTTTGGCTCTGTAATCACTAGGTGTTTCACATATCCATGCAATATGGATATCATTTGAAAGATCTCCTCATAATGCACAACTTTGCCTCAAGAACCATTACTGTCAGTCAAATCGTTCATTAATTATTCATAATTATGTTAAAAACATACTTGTGCGAACTAGTCCTAGGTTTTTCGCCCGATCGGAACCAAACTACTGCAGTAATATTCTGTGGACTGTCTAGATCAATAATTATCAAAAAAAAAAATTGAATTTTGTCCTTTGGTTAGCTATAACTGGGTCATTTTTAAAAGGGGCGTGGCCAAATATACCCAATAGCCTATAAAACCTAAATGAAAACTCAAAACTTTATGAAACTTGGTGGAAACATGTAGCAGATGACTCTTAACAAGCATACAAAGAATCATGGAGATCGGAACATAGGTGGCGCTATAACAGTTAAGAGGGCATCAAAAAACACAAGATTTCTACAGAAAATGACCTCAAATTGTAGAACATGTTCATATATTCACACAAACACTAGATCTTCATATCTTAAAATAGATCTCCTCATTATGAACAACTTTGCCTCTGGGCCTAATGCTGTCAATCAAATCGTTCATTAAATATTCACAAATAAGTTAAAAACTTACTTTTGCAAACTAGTCCTAGGTTTTTCTCTTAATCTCGATCAAACCACTACAGAACGATTCTCGGGACTCTCTAGATCAATAATTATAAAAAAAAAATTTGAATTTTGTACTTAATTTAGAAAAGGGGCGTGGCCAAAATACCCAAAAGCCTATAAAACCTAAATGGAAACTCAAAACTTTACGAAACTTGGTGAAAACATGTGTCAGATGACTCTGAACAAGCATGCAAAGTTTCATGGAAATCGAACCGTAGGTAGCACTATCACAGTAGAAAAGGCCTCAAAAACAAAAGATTTATATGTTAAATGGCCACAAATTGTTTGAAAATGCTCATATATTCACTCAAAAACACTAAATCTTCATATCATTTGATAAATCTCCTCATTCTGAACAACTTTGCCTCTGGGACCAATGTTGTCAATAAAGCTGTTAATTAAATATTCAAGATTATTTTAAAAAGTTACTTTGGCAAACTAATCCAAGGCTTTAAGCTGAAAATCAATAAAACCACTGAAGTACAATTCTCTAGACTCTGAAGGTCAATAATTATCAAAAACATGTTGAACAATTGCATTTGGACAACTATTAACCAGTAATTTTTTAATATGTTCTTTTCATAGTGTACACAAAGGCCTATTAATACAAACAGACGGCCCACAAATTATCAAAACTGTGTAAAAATAATGCATAATTTCATTCTAAACAAGCATGCAAAATTTAAGAAAGATTGGGCAAAAAATAACACTATAACAGTTATGTTTAAAAAGACAGTGTTGTTTGAGTAAATGCATTTTTTATAACCACTAGATGGCAGCGGAAGACCACTAATGGTCTCATTCAGCTAAGTTAAACAGTACTGTTCAAAGGTTTCATGAATTCATGCCAAAACATTAATAAATTAACTGTTATAACATTTTAAATCTCATTGAGTCAACGTTTTCCATTTTGTTCATACAGATATATCAGTTTTTACAATTTGGCCACATTATGATTACAGTTTAACCTGAAAATGACATCTAAACTCTTAAAAAGAGAAGACTTGCAATAAGTTTATTGTCACCTATCATTTATTTCAAATACCTATATCTGCAACAATGTGTGTGTGTGTGCATGTATGTGTGTCTTTGTCTTTGTATATGTGTGTGTGTGTGTGTGTGCATATGCTTATAGAGTATTAATATATTAGTCTAATAATTTACTTTCAGTGTGTGTGTGTGTGTCTGTCTGTTAGCCTGTTCTCCATTTTGGATGTGTTTAACTGTCATCCATACATCCAGGTTGGCCGAGACCACCTCAGAGGCCTTAATGTGCTTGAACCCCGGTAATCGCTGCTTGCAGCTTTAATTAGGGGTTCAAGCACGAAGTGCTGAAACCCTATTGTAATTGTTAGGATTTTTATTATTATTACTCAGAGGCCTTATTTTTTTTGAACCCCGGTATTATTATTATTATTCTTCTTCCGCCCTAAAACTGATCGTGCAGACCAAACCGTAAGGCCTAGAGACTTGAAATTTGGCAAGATTGTAGAGCTCAATTTGGGGAGAACCTATCAAAGTCTCGCCCCAATCGGCCTAACGGGGGCGCTACAGCGCAAAATACAAAAATTTCAGACATTTTTGGCTGTAGCAGTCGTAAACCGTTTGACGTAGACTCAAAAACTTTACATCGTTGTAATCCTTGGGTCAGTCCGAACAAAAGTGGAGTCCTGCTCCGTTTTTTTTGCTCTACGACGCACGGTTTTTCCGCAAAATTGTGTTATATCCGAAACATACTTTTGCGAACTAGTCCTAGGTTTTTCACCCGATCGGAACCAAACTACTGCAGTAATATTCTCTGGACTCTCTAGATCAATAATTATCCAAAAAAAAGTTGAAATTTTGTTTTTGCGCGAAACAGTACGCCAAAAAGCGTCTATGCTAACATTAGCCAAATGTTATTTTAGCTATAACTCTTGAATGGAATGCGATATCTTCACCAAACTTGGTAATCATATTTATAAGCTCAATCTTTGGTCAAATAAAAAAAATTGCGCACCTCTGCCACTTGGGGGCGCTATAAGACACAAAAAACACATAAATTACTATAACTAGGCAACCGTTGGTCCGATCGACTTGAAAATTGGTATGCAGTGTCTTTGTCTGAAGGGGCACAAGAGTCTAACCTTACATTCGCGTATCTCAAAAAACATGGCCGCCATTGGCCAAACAAATTTAAGCAACTATTTGAAGGAGTTAACGGAGGTCAATCGGAACGAAACTCGGTGGGCATGTTCGACTCATGGCCCAAAACGTCTGTAAGAATTTTGAAAGAAATCGGCCACTAGTTGGCGCTAACGAGTTTTATGGCTCTGTAATCACGTGGTGTTTCACATATCAACACAGTATGCATATCATTTGATAGATCTCCTCATAATGCACAACTTTGCCTCAAGAACCATTGCTGTCAATCAAATCGTTCAATAATTATTCATAGATATGTTAAAAACCTACTTTTGCGAACTAGTCCTATTTTTTTTTTACCCGATCGGAACCAAACCACTGCAGTAATATTCTCTGGACTCTTTAGATCAATAATTATCACAAAACATGTTGAAATTTGTCCTTTGGTTAGCTATAACTGGGTCATTTTTATAAGGGGCGTGGCCAAATATACTAAAAAGCCTATAAAACCTAAATGAAAACTCAAAATTTTATGAAACTTGGTGAAATCATTTATCAGATGACTCTTAACAAGCATGCAAAGATTCATGGAGATCGGACCATAGTTGGCGCTATAACAGTTAAAAGAGCATCAAAAAACAAAAGATTTCTATAGAAAATGACCTCAAATTGTAGAACATGTTCATATATTCACACAAACACTACATGAAAATGTTATTTTATTTAACTCCTCATTCCGAACAACTTTGCCTCTAGGCCTAATGCTGTCATTCAAATCGTTCATTAAATATTCAGAAATAAGTTAAAAACTAACTTTTGCGAACTAGTCCTAGGTTTTTCACTTAATCTCGATCAAACCACTACTGAACAATTCTCTGGACTCTTTAGATCAATAATTATCAAAAAAAATTTGAATTTTGTCCTTTGGTTAGCTATAACAGGTTAATTTATAAAAGGGGTGTGGCCAAAATACCTAAAAGCCTATAAAACCTAAACGAAAACATAAAACTTTACGAAACTTGGTGAAAACATGTGTCAGATTACTCTGAACAAGCATGCAACGTTTCATGGAGATCAGACCATAGGTGGCGCTATAACAGTAGAAAATGTCTCAAGTACACAAGATTTATATGGTAAATGGCCTCAAATTGGTTGAAAATGCTCATATATTCACACAAACACTAGAACTTCATATCATATGATAGAGCACCTCATTCTGAAAAACTTTTGGACCAATGTTGTCAATAAAACTGTTAATTAAATATTCAAGATTATTTAAAAAAGCTACTTTTGCAAACTAATCCAATGGTTTAAGCTGAAAATCAATAAAACCACTGAAGTACAATTCTCTAGACTCTGTAGGTCAATAATTATCAAAAAATTGTTGAACAATTGCATTTGGACAATTATAAACTGGTCATTTTATAATATGTCCTTTACATAGTGTACCCAAAGGCTTTTTAATACAAACAGACAGCCCACAAATTATCAAAACGGTGTAAAATAATGCATATTTTCATTCTAGAGAAGCATGCAAAATTTAAGAGGGATTGGGCAAAAAATAACACTCTAAAAAATAACACTTAATAGTCATAAATTTTAAAAAACACAGTGTTGTATGAGAAATTGCCATTTTTAACCACTAGATGGCAGCGGAACATCACTAATGGGCTAATTCAACTAACTTAAACAGTACTGTTCAAAGGTTTTATGGATTCATGTCAAAACATTATAGAACCACTGTTATAACATTTAAAATCTCATTGAGTCAAAGTTTGTCAGCCATACATCCAGGTTGGCCGAGACCACCCCAAAGGTCTTAAAGTGCTTGAACCCCGGTAATTGCTGCTTGCAGCTATATTTAGGGGTTCAAGCACGCAGTGCTGAAACCCGCTTGCTTGTTAGCTATATTTATTATTATTATTATTATTATTATTATTATTATTATTATTATTCTTCTGCCCTAAAACTGATCGTGCAGACCAAACCGTAAGGCCTAGAGACTTGAAATTTGGCCAGATTGTAGAGCTCAATTTGGGGAGAACCTATCAAAGTCGCGACCCAATCGGCATAACGGGGGCGCTACAGCGCAAAATATAAAAATTTCAGATATTTTTGGCCCGCAGTCGTAAACCGTTTGACGTAGACTCAAAAACTTTACATCGTTGTAATCCTTGGGTCAGTCCGAACAAAAGTGGAGTCCGAAATTTTTGCTCTACGACGCACGGTTTTTTCCGCAAAATTGTGTTATATCCGAAACCTACTTTTGCGAACTAGTCCTATTGTTTTTCAACCGATCGGAACCAAACCACTGCAGAAATATTCTCTGGACACTCTAGATCAATAATTATCCAAAACATGTTGAAATTTTGATTTTATCGCAAAACGGTATGCCAAGAAGCGTCTATGCTAACGTTAGCCAAATGTTATTTTAGCTATAACTCTTGAACAGAATGAGATATCTTCACCAAACTTGGTACATATATGTATAAGCTCAATCTTTGGTCAAATAAAAAAAATTGGGCACCTCTGCCACTTGGGGGCGCTTATAAGACACAAAAAACACATAAATGGCTATAACTAGTCAACCGTTGGTCCGATCGACTTGAAAATTGGTATGCATTGTCTTTGTCTGAAGGGGCACAAGTATCTTTGAGGACACATTCGCATATCTCAACAAAAAAACATGGCCGCCATTGGCCAAACAAATTTAAGCACCTATTTGAAGGGGTTAACGGAGGTCAATCGGAATGAAACTCAGTGGGCATGTTCGACTCATGGACCTTAAGGTCTGTTAGAATTTTGAAAGAAATCGGCCACTAGTTGGCGCTAACGAGTTTTATGGCTCTGTAATCACGTGGTGTTTCACATATCAACATAATATGCATATCATTTGATAGATCTCCACATAATGCACAACTTTGCCTCAAGAACCATTGCTGTCAATCAAATCGTTCAATAATTATTCATAGATATGTTAAAAACCTACTTTTGCGAACTAGTCCTAGGTTTTTTACCCAATCGGAACCAAACCACTGCAGTAATATTCTCTGGACTTTCTAGATCAATAATTATCCAAAACATGTTGAAATTTGTCCTTTGGTTACTTGTAACAGTGTCGTTTATTAAAGGGGTGTGGCCAAATATAGTAAAAAGCCTATAAAACCTAAACGAAAACTCAAAACTTTACGAAACTTGGTGAAAACATATCTCAAATGACTCTTAAGAAGCATGCAAAGTTTGATGGTGATCGGACCATAGCTGGCGCTATAACATTAAAAAAAGTCCTCAAAAACACAAGATTTCAATGGAAAATTACCTGAAATTGTAGAACATGTTCATAGTTTTACAAAAACACTAGATCTTCATATCATATGACAGATCTCCTCATTCTGAACAACTTTGCCTCTGGGACTAATGTTGTCAATCAAATCTTTCATTAAATATTCACAAATATGTTAAAAACATACTTTCGCGAACTAGTCCTAGGTTTTCCACTTAATCTCGATCAAACTACTACAGAACAATTCTCTGGACTCTTTAGATCAATAATTATCAAAAAATTTTTGAATTTTGTCCTTTGCTTAGCTATAACAGGTTAATTTATAAAAGGGGTGTGGCCAAAATACCCAAAAGCCTATAAAACCTAAACGAAATCTCAAAACTTTACGAAACTTGATGACAACATGTGTCAGATGACTCTTAACAATTATACAAAGTTTCATAGAGATCGGATCATAGGTGGTGATAAAAACAGTTGCAAAGGCCTCAAAACTCAAGATTTATGTGGTAAATAGACTCATATTAGTTGAAAATGCTCATATATTCACGCAAACAATAGATCTTCATATCATATGATAGAGCACCTCATTCTGAAAAACTTTTGGACCAATGTTGTCAATAAAACTTAATTAAATATTCAAGATTATTTTAAAAAGCTACTTTTGCAAACTAGTCCAACGGTTTAAGCTAAAAATCAATAAAACCACTGAAGTACAATTCTCTAGACTCTGTAGGTCAATAATTATAAAAAAAAAAATTTTTTAACAATTGCTAAAAACTATAAACCGGTCATTTTATTATATGTTCTTAACATAGTGTACCCAAAGGCATATTAATACAAACAGACAGCCCACAAATGATCAAAACTGTGTAAAATAATGCATATTTTCATTCTAGAGAAGCATGCAAAATTTAAGAGGGATTGGGCAAGAAATAACATTCTAATAGATATAAATTAAAAAAAAACACAGTGTTGTATGAGAAATTGCCATTTTTAACCACTAGATGGCAGCAGAAGATCACTAATGGGCAAATTCAACTAACTTTAAACAGTACTGTTCAAAGGTTTTATGGATTTATGTCAAAGCATTATAGAACCACTGTTATAACATTTAAAATCTCATTGAGTCAAAGTTTGTCAGACATATATCCAGGTTGGCCGAGACCACCCCAAAGGTCTTAAAGTGCTTGAACCCCGGTAATGCTGCTTGCAGCTTGCAGCACGAAGTATTGTTATTATTATTATGTTATTTTTTATTATTATTATTATTATTCCTTCTGCCCTAAAACTGATCGTGCAGACCAAACCGTAAGGCCTAGAGACTTGAAATTTGGCCAGATTGTAGAGCTCAATTTGGGGAGAACCTATCAAAGTCTCGACCCAATCGGCCTAACGGGGGCGCTACAGCGCAAAGTACAATAATTTCAGACATTTTTGGCCCGCAGTCGTAAACCGTTTGACGTAGACTCAAAAACTTTACATCGTTGTAATCCTTGGGTCAGTCCGAACAAAAGTGGAGTCCGAAATTTTTGCTCTACGACGCACAGTTTTTCCGCAAAATTTGTGTTATATCCGAAACCTACTTTTGCGAACTAGTCCTAGGATTTTCAACCGATCGGAACCAAACCACTGCAGAAATATTCTCTGTACTCTCTAGATCAATAATTATCCAAAACATTTTGAAATTTTGATTTTAGCGCAAAACGGTATGCCAAGAAGCGTCTATGCTAACGTTAGCCAAATGTTATTTTAGCTATAACTCTTGAACAGAATGAGATATCTTCACCAAACTTGGTACATATATGTATAAGCTCAATCTTTGGTCAAATAAAAAAAATTGGGCACCTCTGCCACTTGGGGGCGCTATAAGACACAAAAAACACATAAATGGCTATAACTAGTCAACCGTTGGTCCGATCGACTTGAAAATTGGTATGCAGTGTCTTTGTTGGAAGGGGCACAAGTATCTTTGAGGACATTCGCGTATCTCAAAAAAACATGGCCGCCATTGGCCAAAAAATTTAAGCACCTATTTGAAGGGGTTAACGGAGGTCAATCGGAACGAAACTCGGTGGGCATGTTCGACTCATGGACCTTAAGGTCTGTAAGAATTTTGAAAGAAATCGGCCACTAGTTGGCGCTAACGAGTTTTATGGCTCTGTAATCACGTGGTGTTTCACATATCAACACAATATGCATATCATTTTATAGATCTCCACATAATGCACAACTTTGTCTCAAGAACCATTGCTGTCAATCAAATCGTTCAATAATTATTCATAGATATGTTAAAAACCTACTTTTGCGAACTAGTCCTAGGTTTTTTACCCGATCGGAACCAAACCACTGCAGTAATATTCTCTGGACTCTCTAGATCAATAATTATCCAAAACATGTTAAAATTTGTCCTTTGGTTACTTGTAACAGTGTCATTTATTAAAGGGGTGTGGCCAAATATACTAAAAAGCCTATAAAACCTAAACGAAAACTCAAAACTTTACGAAACTTGGTGAAAACATATCTCAAGTGAGTCTTAAGAAGCATGCAAAGTTTCATGGTGATCGGACCATAGCTGGTGCTATAACATTAAAAAAAAGTCCTCAAAAACACAAGATTTCAATGGAAAATGACCTGAAATTGTAGAACATGATCATAGTTTTATACAAACACTAGATCTTCATGTCATATGACAGATCTCCTCATTCTGAACAACTTTGCCTCTGGGACTAATGTTGTCAATCAAATCGTTCATTAAATATTCACAAATATGTTAAAAACTTACTTTCGCGAACTGGTCCTAGGTTTTCCACTTAATCTCGATCAAACTACTACAGAACAATTCTCTGGACTTTTTAGATCAATAATTATAAAAAAAATGTTGAATTTTGTCCTTTGGTTAGCTATAACGGGTTAATTTAGAAAAGGGGTGTGGTCAAAATACCCAAAAGCCTATAAAACCTAAACGAAAACTCAAAACTTTACGAAACTTGGTGAAAACATGTGTCAGATTACTCTGAACAAGCATGCAAAGTTTCATAGAGATCGGATCATAGGTGGTAATAAAAACAGTTGCAAATGCCTCAAAACTCAAGATTTATGAGGTAAATAGCCTCAAATTAGTTGAAAATGCTCATATATTCATGCAAACACTAGATCTTCATATCATATGATAGAGCACCTCATTCTGAAAAACTTTTGGACCAATGTTGTCAATAAAAATGTTAATTAAATATTCAAGATTATTTTAAAAAGCTACTTTTGCAAACTAGTCCAACGGTTTAAGCTAAAAATCAATAAAACCACTGAAGTACAATTCTCTAGACTGTGTAGGTCAATAATTATCAAAAGAAAATAAAGTTGAACAATTGCATTTGGTTGATTATTTGAATTTGGTTTATTATATGTTATTAATTTTTTGTATAGTGTGGCATATTGAGTATTAATGACAGCTCACAAATGATCAAAACTGTGTAAAATAATGCATATTTGCATTCTAGAGAAGCATGCAAAATTTAAGAGGGATTGGGCAAGAAATAACACTCTAATAGTTATAAATTTAAAAAAAACACAGTGTTGTATGAGAAATTGCCATTTTTAACCACTAGATGGCAGCAGAAGATCACTAATGGGCTAATTCAACTAACTTAAACAGTACTGTTCAAAGGTTTTATGGATTCATGTCAAAACATTATAAAACCACTGTTATAACATTTAAAATCTCATTGATTCAAAGTTTGTCAGCCATACATCCAGGTTGGCCGAGACCACACCAAAAGGTCTTAAAGTGCTTGAACCCCGGTAATCGCTGCTATATTTTGCAGCTATTATTTATATTATTATTATTATATTTATTATTATTATTATTATTATTATTCTTCTGCCCTAAAACTGATCGTGCAGACCAAACCGTAAGGCCTAGAGACTTGAATTTGGCCAGATTGTAGAGCTCAATTTGGGGAGAACCTATCAAAGTCTCGACCCAATCGGCCTAACGGGGGCGCTACAGCGCAAAAAAATAAAAAAATTTCAGACATTTTTGGCCCGCAGTCGTAAACCGTTTGACGTAGACTCAAAAACTTTACATCGTTGTAATCCTTGGGTCAGTCCGAACAAAAGTGGAGTCCGAAATTTTTGCTCTACGACGCACGGGTTTTTTCCGCCGCAAAATTTTGTTATATCCGAAACCTACTTTTGCGAACTAGTCCTAGGATTTTCAACCGATCGGAACCAAACCACTGCAGAAATATTCTCTGGACACTCAATATCAATAATTATCCAAAAAAAGTTGAAATTTTGATTTTTGCGCAAAACGGTATGCCAAGAAGCGTCTATGCTAACGTTAGCCAAATGTTATTTTAGCTATAACTCTTGAACAGAATGAGATATCTTCACCAAACTTGGTAAATATATGTATAAGCTCAATCTTTGGTCAAAATAAAAAAAATTGCGCACCTCTGCCACTTGGCGGCGCTATAAGACACAAAAAACACATAATTGGCTATAACTAGTCAACCTTCCGTCCGATCGACTTGAAAATTGGTATGCAGTGTCTTTGTCTGAAGGGGCACAAGTATCTTTGAGGACATTCGCGTATCTCAAAAAACATGGCCACCATTGGCCAAACAAATTTAAGCACCTATTTGAAGGGGTTAACGGAGGTCAATCGGAACGAAACTCGGTGGGCATGTTCGACTCATGGACCTTAAGGTCTGTAAGAATTTTGAAAGAAATCGGCCACTAGTTGGCGCTAACGAGTTTTTTTGCTCTGTAATCACGTGGTGTTTCACACATCAACACAATATGCATATCATTTGATAGATCTCCACATAATGCACAACTTTGCCTCAAGAACCATTGCTGTCAATCAAATCGTTAAATAATTATTCACAGATATGTTAAAAACCTACTTTTGCGAACTAGTCCTAGGTTTTTTACCCGATCGGAACCAAACCACTGCAGTAATATTCTCTGGACTCTCTAGATCAATAATTATCCAAAACATGTTGAATTTGTCCTTTAGTTACTTGTAACAGTGTCATTTATTAAAGGGGTGTGGCCAAATATACTAAAAAGCCTATAAAACCTAAACGAAAACTCAAAACTTTACGAAACTTGGTCAAAGCATATCTCAAATGACTCTTAAGAAGCATGCACAGTTTCATGGTGATCGGACCATAGATGGCGCTATAACATTAAAAAAAGTCCTCAAAAACACAAGATTTCAATGGAAAATGACCCTGAAATTGTAGAACATGATCATAGTTTTACACAAAACAGATCTTCATATCATATGATAGATCTCCTCATTCTGAACAACTTTGCCTCTGGGACTAATGTTGTCAATCAAATCGTTCATTAAAATATTCACAAATATGTTAAAAATACTTTTGCGAACTAGTCCTAGGTTTTCCACTTAATCGATCAAAAACTACTACAGACACAAATCTCTGGAAACTCTAGATCAATAATTATTGAAAAAATATTGAATTTTGTCTTTTGGTTAGCTATAACGGGTTAATTAGAAAAAGGGGTGTGGCCAAAATACCCAAAAGCCTATAAAACCTAAACGAAACTCAAAACTTTACGAAACTTGATGAAAACATGTGTGTCAGATGACTCTGAACAAGCATGCAAAGTTTTAGAGATCGGACCATAGGTGGCGCTATAACAGTTCAAAGGCCTCAAAAACTCAAGTTTTAAATGGTAAATGGCCTCTAATTGGTTGAAAATGCTCATATATTCACACAAACACTAGATCTTCATATCATATAATATATGAAAGAGCACCTCATTCTGAAAAACTTTTGGACCAATGTTGTCAATAAAAACTGTTAATTAAATATTCAAGATTATTTAAAAAAGCTACTTTTGCAAACTAGTCCAAAGTTTTAAGTTGAAAATCAATAAAACCACTGAAGTCCAATTCTCTAGACTCTGTAGGTCAATAATTATCAAAAAAAAAAAAAAACTTTAAACAATTGCATTTGGACAACTATAAAGCGGTCATTTTATAATAGGTCTTTACATAGTGTACCCAAAGGCCTATTAATACAAACAGACAGCCCACAAATTATCAAAACTGTATAAAATAATGCATATTATCATTCTAGAGAAGCATGCAAAATTTAAGAGGGATTGGGCAAAAAATAACACTCTAATAAATATAATTTTTTAAAAACACAGTGTTGTATGAGAAAATGCCATTTTTAACCACTAGATGGCAGAGGAAGATCACTAATGGGCAAATTAAACTAACTTAAACAGTACTGTTCAAAGGTTTTATGGATTCATGTCAAAACATTTTAAAACCAATGTTATAACATTTAAAATCTCATTGAGTCAAAGTTTGTCAGCCATACATCCAGGTTGGCCGAGACCACCCCAAAGGTCTTAAAGTGCTTGAACCCCGGTAATCGCTGCTTGCAGCTATATTTAGGGGTTCAAGCACGCAGTGCTGAAACCCTATTGTAATTGTTAGGATTTTTAGACCAAATTATTTAATTATTATGAGAGCCTTAAAACTGAACGGGCAGCCCAAACCGAAGCCTAGCTCTGAAATTTGGTCAAAAGTAAGCTCTTATCACTCAGGCGCAAAGAACCCCAATCGGCCTAACGGGGGCGCTACAGCGCAAAATACAAAAATTTCAGACATTTTTGGCCCGCAGTCGTAAACCGTTTGACGTAGACTCAAAAACTTTACATCGTTGTAATCCTTGGGTCAGTCCGAACGAAAGTGGAGTCCGAAATTTTTGCTCTACGACGCACGTTTTTTTCCGCAAAATTGTGTTATATCTGAAACCTACTTTTGCGAACTAGTCCTAGGATTTTCAACCGATCGGAACCAAACCACTGCAGAAATATTCTCTGGACACTCTTTATCAATAATTATCAAAAAAAAAACATTTTGAAATTTTGATTTTAGCGCGAAACAGTATGCCAAAAAGCGTCTATGCTAACGTTAGCCAAATGTTATTTTAGCTATAACTCTTGAACGGAATGAGATATCTTCACCAAACTTGGTACACATATGTATAAGCTCAATCTTTGGTCAAATAAAAAAAATAATGCGCACCTCTGCCACTTGGGGGCGCTATAAGACAGAAAAAAACACACAAATGTCTTTAACTAGGCAACCGTTGGTCCGATCGACTTGAAAATTGGTATGCATTGCCTTTGTCTGAAGGGGCAATATTGTCTGTGAGGACATTCCCGTATCTCAAAATAACATGGCCGCCATTGGCCAAACAAATTTAAGCACCTATTTGAAGGGGTTAACGGAGGTCAATCGGAACGAAACTCGGTGGGCATGTTCGACTCATGGCCCAAAAGGTCTGTAAGAATTTTGAAAGAAATCGGCCACTAGTTGGCGCTAACGAGTTTTTTTGCTCTGTAATCACATGGTGTTTCACATATCAACACAATATGCATATCATTTGATAGATCTTCTCATAATGCACAATTTTGCCTCAAGAACCATTGCTGTCAATCAAATCGTTTAATAATTATTCACAGATATGTTAAAAACCTACTTTTGCGAACTAGTCCTAGGTTTTTTTACCCGATCGGAACCAAACCACTGCAGTAATATTCTCTGGACTCTCTAGATCAATAATTATCGAAAAAATGTTGAATTTTGTCCTTTGGTTAGCTATAACTTGGTCATTTTTAAAAGGGTTGTGGCCAAATATACTAAAAAGCCTATAAAACCTAAATGAAAACTCAAAACTTTATGAAACTTGGTGGAAACATATGTAGAAGCCTATAAAACATAAATAAAATCTGACAGATGATGATCGGACCATAGCTGGCGCTGTAACAATAAAAAAAGTCCTCAAAAACACAAGATTTCAATGGAAAATGACCTGAAATTGTAGAACTGGTTCATAGTTTTACACAAACACTAGATCTTCATGTCATATGACAGATCTCCTCATTCTGAACAACTTTGCCTCTGGGACTAATGTTGTTAATCAAATCGTTCATTAAATATTCACAAATATGTTAAAAACTTACTTTTGCAAACTAGTCCTAGGTTTTCACTTACTCTCGATCAAACTACTACAGAACAATTCTCTGGACTCTCTAGATCAATAATTATCAAAAACAAAATTAAATTTTGTCCTTTGGTTAGCTATAACGGGTTAATTTAGAAAAGGGGTGTGGCCAAAATACCCAAAAGCCTATAAAACCTAAACGAAAACTCAACACTTTATGAAACTTGTTGAAAACATGTGTCAGATGACTCTTAACAAGCATGCAAAAAATCATGGAGATCGAACCATAGGTGGTGCTAAAAACAGTTACAAAGGCCTCAAAAACTCAAGATTTATATGGTAAATAGCCTCAAATTGTTTGAAAATGCTCATATATTCACACAAACACTAGATCTTCATGTCATATGACAGAGCACCTCATTCTGATAAACTTTTGGACCAATGTTGTCAATAAAACTGTTAATTAAATATTCAAGATTATTTAAAAAAGCTGCTTTTGCAAACTAGTCCAAGGGTTTAAGCTGAAAATTAATAAAACCACTGAAGTACAATTCTCTAGACTCTGTAGGTCAATAATTATCAAAAAAAAAAAGTTGAACAATTGCATTTGGACAATTATAAACTGGTCATTTTATAATATGTCCTTTACATAGTGTACCCAAAGGCCTATTAATACAAACAGACAGCCCACAAATTATCAAAACTGTGTAAAATAATGCATATTTTCATTCTAGAGAAGCATGCAAAATTTAAGAGGGATTGGGCAAGAAATAACAGCATGCAAAATTTAAATTTTAAAAGCATGCAAAATTTAAGAGGGATTGGGCAAGAAATCC
Source organism: Cyprinus carpio (assembly GCF_018340385.1). NCBI lineage: Eukaryota > Metazoa > Chordata > Actinopteri > Cypriniformes > Cyprinidae > Cyprinus > Cyprinus carpio. The sequence continues at coordinate 23,965,011 of NC_056600.1, read as the reverse complement.
ACTAGATGGCAGCAGAAGATCACTAATGAGCTAATTTAACTAACTTAAACAGTACTGTTCAAAGGTTTTATGGATTCATGTCAAAACATTTTAAAACCACTGTTATAACATTTAAAATCTCATTGAGTCAAAGTTTGTCAGCCATACATCCAGGTTGGCCGAGACCACCCCAAAGGTCTTAAAGTGCTTGAACCCCGGTAATTGCTGACTTGCAGCTATATTTAGGGGTTCAAGCACGCAGTGCTGAAACCTATTGTAATTACTTTAATTGTTATTGTTTCCATTATGCTTGCAGCTTTAATTATTATTATTATTATTATTCTTCCGCCCTAAAACTGATCGTGCAGCCCAAACCGTAAGGCCTAGAGACTTGAAACTTGGCCAGATCGTAGAGCTCATTTTGGGGAGAACTTATCAAAGTCTCAGCCCAATCGGCCTAACGGGGGCGCTACAGCGCAAAAAACTAAAATTTTGGACATTTTTGGCCGCAGATCGTAAACCGTTAGCCGTAGACTCAAAAACATGGCATCGTTGCAATCCTTGGGTTAGTCCGAACAAAAGTGCACAGCTGCATTTTTTGCTCTACGACGCACCGTTTTCTCGCAAAATCGAGCTATGTCTGAAACCTACTTTTGTGAACTAGTCCTAGGTTTTTTTCACCCGATCAGAACCAAACCACTGCAGAAATATTCTCTGGACACTCAATATCAATAATTATCGAAAAAAAAGTTGAAATTTCGATTCTTACGCGAAAACAGTATGCCAAAAAGCGTCTATGCTAACGTGAGCCAAATGTTATTTTAGCTATAACTCTTGAACGGAATGAAATATCTTAACCAAACTTGGTACACATGTGTATAAGCTAAATTTTTGGTCAAATAAAAAAAATTGCGCACCTCTGCCACTTGGGGGCGCTATAAGACAGAAAAAACACATAAATGGCTATAACTAGGCAACCGTTGGTCCGATCGACTTGAAAATTGGTATGCTGTTTCTTTGTTTGAAGGGGCACAAATAGCTATGAGGACATTGGCGTATCTCAAAAAACATGGCAGCCATTGGCCAATGAAATTTTGAGCTACTATTAGACAAGGTTAACGGAGGTCAATCAGAACGAAACTTGGTGGGCATGTTCGACTCATGGCCCTAAAGGTCTGTAAGATTTTTGAAAGAAATCGGCCACTAGTTGGCGCTAACGAGTTTTTTGGCTCTGTAATCACGTGGTGTTTCACATATCCATGCAATATGGATATCACTTGATAGATCTCCTCATAATGCACAACTTTGCCTCAAGAACCATTACTGTCAGTCAAATCGTTCATGAATTATTCACAAATATGTTAAAAACATACTTTTGCGAACTAGTCCTAGGTTTTTCGCGCCCGATCGGAACCAAACCACTGCAGTAATATTCTGTGGACTCTGTAGATCAATAATTATCAAAAAAACGTTGAATTTTGTACTTTGGTTAGCTTTAAAGGGGTAATTTAGAAAAGGGGTGTGGCCAAACATACCCCAAATCCTATAAAGAAAAAATGAATTGTCAAAACTTTATGAAACTTGGTGAAAACATGTGGCAGATTACTCTTAACAAATATGCAAAAGATATAGAGATTGGTCCATAGGTGGCGCTATAACAGTGAAAAGGGCATCCTCAAAAAAGCCTCAAACACAAAATTTCAATAGAAAATGACCACAAATTGTAGAAATATTCACACAAACACTAGACCTTCATATCATATGATAGAAATCCTCATTGTGAACAACTTTGCCTCTGGGAGTGAAGCTGTCAATCAAATCGGTCATTAATCATTCACAAATATGTCAAAAACATACTTTTGCGAACTTGTCCTAGGTTTTTCGCCCGATCGGAACAAAACAACTGCAGTAATATTCTGTGGACTCTCTAGATCAATAATTATCGAAAAAATGTTGAATTTTGTCCTTTGGTTAGCTATAAGGGCTCATTTAGAAAAGGGGTCTGGTCACATGTAACCAAAAGCCTAAAAAACCTAAACAAAAACTCAAAAATTTTAGAAACTTAGTGTGGACATATGTCCGATGACTCTTAACTAGCATGCAAAGTTTCATGGGGATCGGACTACATGTGGCGCTATAACTGTTCATAAGGCTTCAAAAACACAATATTTCTGTTCTAAATGGCTTCAAACTGCTAAAAAAACCCTCATATATTCACACATACATTAAATTTGTAATCATTCTAAACAAGCATGCACATTTTTCGAGAGATTTTGCAAAAAATAACCCTATAATAGTGATAAAGCTTAAAAACACAGTGCTGTATGATAAATTGCATTCATAACCACTAGATGGCAGAGGAAGACCACTAATGGACTCATTAAATGAAGAAAAATAGTACTTTTCATTTGTTTGCTTGTACACATTTCAAAATCACTGCAATAACATTTAAAATTGCATTGAATCAAAGTTTAGCTTTTTGTTCAAATAGTAGTTTTTACAATTATGCCAGATTATGATTACAATGAAACCTGCCAATGACATACAAACTTAAAAAAGAGAAGATTGTCTCTGTATGTGTGGGTGTGTGTGTGTATATGTGAGCCTATTCTCCATTTTAGATGTGTTCTACAGTCAGCAATGCATCCAGGTTGGCCTAGACCTTAAAATCATAACACATTTTAAGCCCTGGTAAATGCTCGAACCCCGGTAATTGCTGCTTGCAGCTATGTCAGCAATGCATCCAGGTTTTTTTATTATTTTTATTATTATTTTTTTTTTTCTGCCCTAAAACTGATCGTGCAGACCAAACCGTAAGGCCTAGAGACTTGAAATTTGGCCAGATTGTAGAGCTCAATTTGGGGAGAACCTATCAAAGTCTCGACCCAATAGGCCTAACGGGGGCGCTACAGCGCAAAATAAAAAAATTTCAGACATTTTTGGCCCACAGTCGTAAACCGTTTGACGTAGACTCAAAAACTTTACATCGTTGTAATCCTTGGGTCAGTCCGAACAAAAGTGGAGTACGAAATTTTTGCTCTACGACGCACGGTTTTTCTGCAAAATTGTGTTATATCCGAAAACCTACTTTTGCGAACTAGTCCTAGGATTTTCAACCGATCGGGAACCAAACCACTGCAGAAATATTCTCTGGACACTCGAGATCAATAATTATCCAAAAACATGTTGAAATTTTGATTTTAGCGCAAAAACGGTATGCCAAAAAGCGTCTATGCTAACGTTAGCCAAATGTTATTTTAGCTATAACTCTTGAACAGAATGAGATATCTTCACCAAACTTGGTACAGATATGTATAAGCTCAATCTTTGGTCAAATAAAAAAAATTGCGCACCTCTGCCACTTGGGGGCGCTATAAGACACAAAAAAACACATAAATGGCTATAACTAGTCAACCGTTGGTCCGATCGACTTGAAAATTGGTATGCATTGTCTTTGTATGAAGGGGCACAAGTTTCTTTGACGACATTCGCATATCTCAGAGAAACATGACCGCCATTGGCCAAACAAATTTATGCACCTATTTGAAGGGGTTAACAGAGGTTGATCGGAACGAAACTCAGTGGGCATGTTCAACTCATGGCCCTAAAGGTCTGTAAGAATTTTGAAAGAAATCGGCCACTAGTTGGCGCTAACGAGTTTTTTGGCTCAGTAATCACGTGGTGTTACACAGATTCACACAATATGAATATCATTTGATAGATCTCCTCATAATGCACAACTTTGCCTCAAGAACCATTGCTGTCAGTCAAATCGTTCATTAATTATTCATAAATATGTTAAAAAACCTGCTTTTGCGAACTAGTCCTAGGTTTTTCGCCCACTCAGAACCAAACCACTGCAGTAACATTCTCTGGACTCTCTAGATCAATAATTATCAAAAAATGTTGAATTTTATCCTTTGGTTAGCTTTAACTGGGTCATTTTTAAAAGGGGCGTGGTCAAATATACTCAAAAGCCTATAAAACCTAAATGAAAACTCAAAACTTTATGAAACTTGGTGAAAACATGTAGCAGATGACTCTTATCAAGCATGCAAAAATTCATGGAGATCGGACCATAGGTGGCGCTATAACAGTTAAAAGGGCATCAAAAAACACAAGATTTCTATAGAAAATGACCTCAAATTGTAGAACATGTTCATATATTCACACAAACACTAGATCTTAACATCATATGATAGAACTCCTCATTCTGAACAACTTTGCCTCTAGGCCTAATGCTGTCAATCAAATCGTTCATTAAATATTCACAAATAAGTTAAAAACTTACTTTTGCGAACTAGTCCTAGGTTTTCCACTTAATCTCGATCAAACCACTACTGAACAATTTTCTGGACCCTCTAGATCAATAATTATCAAAACAAAATTGAATTTTGTCCTTTGGTTAGCTATAACAGGTTAATTTAGAAAAGGGGCGTGGCCAAATATACTCAAAAGCCTATAAAACCTAAATAAAAACTCAAAACTTTATGAAACTTGGTGAAAACATGTGTCAGATTACTCTAAACAAGCATGCAAAGTTTCATGGAGATTGGACCATAGATGGCGCTATAACAGTAGAAAATGTCTCAAAAACACAAGATTTATATGGTAAATGGCCTCAAATTGGTTGAAAATGCTCATATATTCACACAAAACACTAGATCTTCATATCGTATGATAGATATCCTCATTCTGAACAACTTTGCCTCTGGGACCAATGTTGTCAATAAAACTGTTAATTAAATATTATACTAGATCTTCATATCGTATGATAGATATCCTCATTCTGAACAACTTTGGCCTTAAAATCAATAAAACCACTGAAGTACAATTCTCTAGACTCTGTAGGTCAATAATTATCAAAAAAAATGTTGAACAATTGCATTTGGACAATTATAAACCAGTCATTTTATAATATGTCCTTTACATAGTGTACCCAAAGGCCTATTAATACAAACAGACAGTCCACAAATTTTTAAAACTGTGTAAAATAATGCATATTTTCATTCTAGAGAAGCATGCAAAATTTAAGAGGGATTGGGCAAAAAATAACACTCTAATAGTTATAAATTTTAAAAACACAGTGTTGTATGAGAAATTGCCATTTTTAACCACTAGATGGCAGCATATGATCACTAATGGGCTAATTCTACTAACTTAAACAGTACTGTTCAAAGGTTTTATGGATTCATGTCAAAGCAGTATAGAACCACTGTTATAACATTTAAAATCTCATTGAGTCAAAGTTTGTCAGCCATACATCCAAGTTGGCCGAGACCACCCCAAAGGTCTTAAAGTGCTTGAACCCCGGTAATTGCTGCTTGCAGCTATATTTACTTTTTTATAATTTAAAGAAGAAACCAATCCAATGTATAGTTGACATTTGAGGCCTAATACTATATAAAATATAAAAATTTGGCATGCAGTTGCATCAAACAATGGTATAAACATCATTAAATGTAAATTGTGATAATCGTAATTAATAATCGCAATTACAGTTTCAAGGTAATAATCGACAATTATGATTTTTGTCATAATCGTGCAGCCCTTGTGCCAATTTTCAAGAGTTTTTGAGTATGTTAAGGTCCCCAAAAACCCCCGAAAGGGTTTGTAGATTTCTTCAGTCCAGCACTTTTATCAAGCATATGAAATTTAGAGCAGATTGAACATGTAATGATTGAGTTAGTATAAAGCATGATGTGTCCTATTGCCAACAGGTGGCGCTATGATTATAACTGAACATTGGCCTTTAGATATCTTCAGGCCATGACTCTTTCCAAGTATTTGAAGTTTGTTGCAGATTGGACATTGCATGTTTCAGTTAGTGTAAAACAAGCAATTTCCTGTTGCCAGCAGGTGGCGCTATGATTATAGTGGAATATTGACCTTCAGATGTGTTCAGGCCAAGACTCTTTTTGAACATCAAACTTTGTCACGGCGCCATGGCCACACCCTTTAATGAAAACTCAAGATGTTCACAATTTAACATCGCAAAGGCCTTTAGATTAGCCTGACCAAAAAAAATTATAAAATGTCATAAAATTTCTAGGAGTAGTTTGTTACAGCGTAAAACATGTTACTTCCTGTTGCCAGCAGGTGGCGCTATAACGATAAATGAATATTGGCATGTAGATATGTTCAGGTCAGGAGTCTTCTCAAACATGTGAAGTTTGGGGGCAGATTGGACATTGTATGTCTGAGTTATAGCAACTTCCTTTCTCATGGCGAAACATCGAAATTTGTAAGGCCGCCACAGACACACCCTTGAACGAAACCTCAAGATCTTCGCAATTTAACATTGCAAAGGCCTTTAGATTACACTGACAAAGTTTGGTGTTGATCTGAATAAATCTCTAGGAGGAGTTCGTTAAAGTACAACCCCTGAAAATGGCAAAAACGACACAAATTTTGCAGAGAAAATTCAAAATAACCGACTTCCTGTTGGGATTCGAATGTCATACCAAGAGACTTTTTTGTAGGTATTAGTGTGTTACATGTGTGTACTGATTTTTGTACATGTACGTGAAACGTAGCTCGAGGCACACTCCATTGAAAGTGTATAGGTGGCGCTATTAAGGCATTTTGCCACACCCAATGGAATATTGGCCTTCAGATGTGTTCAGGCCAGGACTCTTATCGAACATGTGAAGTTTGGGTAAGATCGGACATTTTATGCCTGAGTTACAATAACTTTTATTCCCGTGGCGAGACATCGAACTTTGTCATGGCGCCATGGACACGCCCTTTAACGAAAAACTCAAGATCTTCACAATTTAACATCGCACAGGCCTTTAGAATAGAGTGACAGAAGAAAAAAGATTGATGTCATAAAATGTATCGGAGTAGTTTGTTACAGCGTAAAATATGTAATTTCCTGTTGCCAGTAGGTGGCGCTATGACTATAACTGAATATGGGCATGTCGATCTGTTCAGGTCAGGAGTCTTATCAAACATGTGAAGTTTGGGGCAGATTGGACATTGTATGTCTGCGTTATAGCAACTTCATTTTTCATGGCGAAACATTGAAATTCGTCAGGCCGCCACGGACACGCCCTTCAACGAAAACTCAGATCTTAGCAATTTAACATCGCAAAGGCCTTTAGATTAGGCATACCATGTTTGGTGTTGATCTGAATAAATCTCTAGGAGGAGTTTGTTTAAATACAACGCATGCAAATGACAAAAATTACACAAAATCTGAACCATCAAGACTTTTAAATCACATACGCAGAACAATATATATATAACTTTAGTAACACTTTACAAGAAGGTTTCATATATTGACATTAACTATGTTAACATGAACAATAATTACATAGCTTCATTAATGTCTGTTAATATTTCCAAACTTAAACATTAAAACATTGCTTTAATGTGTTTTTTTTCCAAGCACATTTCATCAATTCCAAACCATATCCAATCTTATAATCTAATAATGCAATATAGAAATTATTCTAATTAAGTCATTTTTTTATTTTTATTTTTTTATTAGATATATTCCTGCTGTAATTCATGATAAAGTCAGGTTTTTATAAAAACATTTAGTAGTTGCCAGCCATGTATATTTGTGAGCTCCTCTAAAGTGAGGACTATTTATACCTTTTAAAGCATTCACAAAGGAGATTTAAAGGATCATTCATCTTCCAAACTGAACAGTTAAACACAACACAGTGGGATACAGAACACAGAAATGTTTTTTTCAACATGCAAAAGATGAAGCTTGATAAAAAATTTAATAAAAACCTATATATATATATAAAAATAACACTTTTCAATAAGGATTAGTTTTTACATTCTATAAGTTAGCGTTGTACATTATTTATATAGCATTTTTGAATCTTAGTTAATATTATGTTCAAAATGGCTTACTAATTATTAATTAAAAATTATAGTTAATGTACATCAGTTACTGTACCATGAATTAACATAATATTAATTTTTTTACTAACACCAAACAAAATGCAGTAAAAATATGTTGTGCATACTTAGCTTGTACTAATGTTAAAGACTATATACTTTAACATATATATATATATCATATTATAATTAAATGTTAATTAAAGCTTAAGTTAAAAAATATTTAAATACATTATTTACTAATAAATTTTTTTATTTACAGTTTTATTTTAAGATAGTTTATGTACTGTGAGATAACATGAACATTAAAATTTTTAATGATAGGATTAACTAACATAAAAAAAGATTAATAAATGATCTGAAAAATAGATTGTTCATGTGTTAGTTCATGTTAGTAATGCATTAACTAATGTAAACCAAAAGAGAGCTTATTATAAATTGTTGCCAACACTTTTCATGATCTATACAACCATTTTTAAAAAATCCTTTTAATGATCTATAAACATTTCTGAAATGATTATATAAAAACTATATTACCAGTAAAATTCATTAGCTTTTTAAAATACAATATTTTTCTTTGAAGGATTTTTTTATAAATGATTTAAATGCTCTTTACACGTTTCTGCAACAATTATTTAAAAGTAATCCTATAGCTCCATCTGGTGGTGGCCATGATTGGTATTACACACTGCATATTTGGTGTTGCTATCTGAACCAGTCAGAATGAAGCACGCCTAAATGGAGCGCGAGAAAACAACAGACTGGGCATCTCACTACATAACTCCAAGTTCAAGAACTGTATCAGTAATGCGTATTTTTTCCGAGCCCATGTTAATGGATCAGAGCGTTCACACTGTGCACAGGACACAGTTTGAGCGAGAGGAGACAATGGAACAAGTCGTGCGCATTCTCTCCGAGCGAGAGGAGCGTGTATCTGAGCACGCGTGCCTGGTTTTGTAACAAAGCAGAGGAAATCTGCGTGCGAACAGAAATATTGAAAGCTGCATTATTTTACTGCATTATTTTAATGTGCTTTCGCGTTACAATAACGCGCTCTCGCTGCTGCTTCTGCACCGTATACACATAGCCTACTATATACGCAATGCAAATGGAGTCCTTGTGAACCTGTGTAATGTATAACAAATCTATTTCAACACCTGAGGCACCACTACAATGAGCTCTATGACCAATGCATGGCAAGAAAACATGCCTAATAATTCAGCACTCCTGAATATAAGGATTTTTTTTTTACTTCCAGCCCTCAAAGACAATTATATATCACTCATAAATGATTAAATACCAAATATGTAGTATTTATTAAGATTGATGTGATTTGGAATTGGTAAAATGGTAAAAATTATTATTGATTTTTTTTTTGTGTAACTAAAACTGACAGAAAATGATAACGCCTAAGAGAATTCTTAAGCTGTAATGATGAAAAAAAAAAAAAAAAACACACAATTACTGATTTTTTTTTTCTTCTGGTGATTAAAGAGATGTTAACTCTCTCTCTCTCTCTCTCTCTCTCTCTCTCTCTCTGTCAGCCAGCCCCTCAACCCCCCCACCTTCCTTCCCTCACACAGAGAGAGTGGCCTCAGAGTGAGATCAGATGTCTGACAGTTTTTTAATTTTCTGTTATCCATACAGTGTTGTAAAATCGTGAAACTATGCATATTTTTCTCAGAATGATATGTTCTCTGTATGAAAAAAATTGTTTTGAAGTGTTTGCAAGCTGCAATTTAAAAATACAAGACAATTAATGTTCCCTTTTTACTGTTATTTCAAGAAATCACCATGGCAAAACCGTTCAAGCTATCCAAAATCCATTCGCAATTTAAGTTCCTCAATTTTTGTCATCATGTAGAAAAAGTTTGGTGTGTATAGTCTAATTCTCCTCTGCAGAGTATGCATTAATTCACAGCAATATTTTTCCAAAAATCCACATTTAAACCAAAATAGCCGACTTCCTGTTGGTCGTAGCTGATGACTGTGAAATAGAAATTTGTCCGTCTTGATAAGAACAATATATGTACCGAGTTTGGTGTCTGTAGCTAAAACGAACCCCCCCCCACACACACACACACACTTTTGACAAAAGGTGGCACTATAGAGTGCCTCCTCCACGCCATTTTATGAGCTTTTGCCATGGTCTGTCTATCATTAATACTGATATGTGTTTTGAGTTTCATGTAATTCTGAGCATGTTATCTGCCTCAAAATCACCAGAACAGATTATTCAAGTTTGACACGTTGCCATGGCAACACTATATTAGATATCAATATCCCCACAACAGATTTATATCGGCCGTGTTTTGTCATTATTCTGATGAAGTTTCAAGCAAATCGAGTAAAAATAAGATGCTGAATTCAAAGCATTTTGAAAATGACACACTTCCTGCTGCCAGTTGGTGGTGCTATAACTTTGACTCCTAATAGTTACATATATGCGTTCGGCCTCATACAACGAACAGATCAAGTGCAAAAAGAATGAATATCTAGCGCATGAGCATAGAGAGAGTTGTGAGTGCACATGACACAGTTTGAACGAGAGGAAACACGTTTTAAGTCCGCGCACTCTCTCCGAGCGAGAGCAGCATGTATCTGAGCACGCGTGTCTGGTTTTGTGACAAAGCAAAGGAAATCTGCATCCTCCACGTCCGCTCCGTTCTCAAAACTCTGGCAATTTGATAACACCTAGAATATCAAAGTCAACTGCGGGCGGCAGATCCTTTTCCTATTTAGCGCCCAAACTCTGGAATAACCTACCTAACATTGTTCGGGAGGCAGACACACTCTTGCAGTTTAAATCTAGATTAAAGACCCATCTCTTTAACCTGGTTTACACATAGCACACTAATACGCTTCTAATATCCAAATCCATTAAAGGATTTTTAGGCTGCATTAATTAGTTAAACCGGAACCGGGAACACTTCCCATAATACCCGATGTACTTGCTACATCATTAGAAGAATGGCATCTACGCTAATATTAGTCTGTTTCTCTCTTATTCCGAGGTCACCATAACCACCAGATCCAGTCTGTAACCAAGTCAGAGGGTCACTGCAGTCACCCAGATCCAGTACGTATCCAGCCCAGATGGTGGATCAGCACCTAGAAAGGACCTCTACAGCCCTGAAAGACAGCAGAGACCAGGACAACTAGAGCCCCAGAGACAGATCCCCTGTAAAGACCTTGTCTCAGACGACCACCGGGACAAGACCACGGGAAACAGATGACTCTTCTGCACAATCTGACTTTGCTGCAGCCTGGAATTGAACTGCTTGTTTCGTCTGGTCAGAGGAGAACTGGCCCCCTGACTGAGCCTGGTTTCTCCCAACGTTTTTTCTCCATTCTGTCACCGATGGACTTTTGGTTCCTTGCCGCTGTCGCCTCTGGCTTGCTTAGTTGGGGACACTTCATTTACAGTGATATTGTTGACTTGATTGCAAATTATTGCACAGATATGATTTAAACTGAACTGAGCTGCATGATGATATCACTGAATTCAATGATGAACTGCCTTTATCATTTTGCATTATTGACACACTGTTTTCCTAATTAATGTTGTTCAGTTGCTTTGACGCGATCTTTTTTGTTTAAAGCGCTACATAAATAAAGGTGACTTGACTTGACAAAGACAATTATATATCACTCATAAATGATTAAATACCAAATGTATAGTATTCATTAAGGTTGATGTGATTTGGAATTGGTAAAATGTGCTTGGAAAAAAATATCATCAGAATATTAATGTGCCTAATTATTTTGCACTTGGTGAAAAAGCATTTTTAATGATTTTATTGATCTATAAGCATTTGTAAAATATTTTTGCCTGCATTACAGCTTAGTCTTCATCCGTGAGCTGAACTGTTTTACTGTTACATCCATGACATTGTGTAAATTCAGATAAATGTCATGTCACAGGATGTCTGTCATAGGTCTGTACCAAATAAGTTTCAAATTGTTTACAGAATAAAAAATATATATATAAATCCATGTGTATGATTTTTTTTTAAAAATCTTTTTATGTTGCAATTAACATAATTCTTAACCCAATTATATAAAATCATGTTGTCTGAGCCCTACAGACTGTACTAGGTTTTTTTTGTCCCTAAAACTGACAGAAAAGGATAAGGCCTAAGAGATTTCTTAAGCTGTAATGATGAAAAAAAAAACAGACACAATTACTGATTTTTTTTCTTTTTCTGGTCATTAAAGAGATGTTTTCTCTCTCTCTCTCTCTCTCTCTCTCTCTGTCTGTCAGCCAGGCCCTCAACCACCCCCCCTCCCTTCCCTCACACAGAGAGAGTGGCCTCAGAGTGAGATCAGATGTCTGACAGTTTTTTAATTTTCTGTTATCCATACAGTGTTGTAAAATCATGAATCTATGCATATTTCCTCAGAATGAATTGTTCTCTGTATGAAAAATGGTTCTGAAGTCTTTGCAGGCTGCAATTTAAAAATACAAGGCAATTAATGTTTCCCTTTTTACTGTTATTTCAAAAAATCACCACGGCAAAACCATTCAAGTTATCCAAAATCCATTCGCAATTTAAGTTCCTCAATGTTTTGCCATCATGTAGAAAAAGTTTGGTGTATATAGTGTAATTCTCCTCTGAGGAGTATGCATTAATTCACAGCAATATTTGTCCAAAAATCCACATTTAAACCAAAATAGCGGACTTACTGTTGGTCGTAGCTGATGACTGTGAATTAGAAAGTTGTCCGTCTCGATAAGAACAATTTATGTTCTGAGTTTGGTGTGTGTAGCTAAAACTTACCCCCCCACTTTTGACAAAAGGTGGCGCTATAGAATGCCTCCTCCATGCCCTTTTATGAGATTTTGCCATTGTCTATCTATCATTAATACTGATATGTGTTTTGAGTTTTATGTAATTCTGAGCATGTTATCAGCCTCAAAAGCACCAGAACAGAATATTTAAGTTTGACACGTTGCCATGGCAACACTATATTAGATATCAATATCCCCACAACAGATTTACATCGGCCGTGTTTTGTCATTACTCTGATGAAGTTTGAAGCAAATCGAGTAAAAATAAGATGCTGAATTCAAAGCATTTTGAAAATTACACACTTCCTTCTGCCAGTTGGTGGCGCTATAACTTTGGCTCCTAATAGTCACATATATGCGATCGGCATCATACAACGAACAAATCCCTGAAGTTTGATCAAAATATGTGGATGTTATTAGGCACTTCCTGTTTCTCATTCCTCGAGATCCTTCCTATTTTCAACGCCTCGCCACGGGCAAACCGTTCGAGAAATCAGAAATCCCCTGGCAATTTTTCATCCCCAATGTCTTGAGATCATGTTCACCAAGTTTCGTGGCGAACGGAAGGAAAACCTCAGAGGAGTATATCAAATTCCACAGCATGCTTTTTTTAAACAGCCCTGAATAGCCGACTTCTTGTTGGGCAGAGCCTATGACAGAGCACGAAAGTTGTTCGGCTAAATGAGATCTATAAGTGTACAGAGTTTCATATAAATACATGCAAGAATGTGTGAGCTATGGTTCAAGAGTTCTGACGGTGTTCCAGGGGGTGCCATAGAGCCCCTGTGCCACGCCCGGGTCCCAGTCTCTGCGGCATCCTGATGGCCGCAGATTCCAATTTGTGTGCCAATTTTCAAGAGTTTTTGAGTATGTTAAGGCCCCCCAAAACCCCCGGAAGGTTTATAAAAAAAAATAAAAAATAAGAAGAAATATAGCTGCAAGCAGCGATGGCGGGCCCGAGCCGTCAGCGCAAACGCCACCCCGGTGGCATCAGGAAAACTGTGCCCAGCGGGCACATACACAGTAACCCTCTAGCACAGGGGTGTCCAACTCTGTTAATGGTGATCGACTGTCTTGTAAGTTTAGCTCCAACCCTACTCAAACACACCTGAAGCAACTAATTAAGGTCTTCAGGATCGCTTGAAAATTAAAGGTAGGTGTGACTGATTAGAGTTGGAGCTGAAATTTTAAGGACAGTCGATCGCCGGGATCAGGATTGGGCACACCTGATTTAGCAGTTTGGAATTAAGGCATACAGCAATGAAAGGGTTAATCCAAACCATCAAGAGACACACACACAACACAACATATAAAACTTAAGTAACACTTCCAATAAGGTTTCAGTTATTAACATTAATTATATTAAATTACATTAACCAACAATTGTATGGCATTTATTAATGTGAGTCTCTCTCTATCTGTCTTTTTCTCACTATTATTCTTATTACACCACAAACGTAGTAGATTAATATATATATATATTATTCTATAATTCTAAAACGTTGTGTATTTTATAAAACTTTTCAATAAGGATTTAGTTTTTAACATTATATAAGTTAACATGTACATCATTTTAAAAGCATTTATGAATCTTAGTTAATATTATGTTCAAAATGGATAACTATATTATGAATTAAAATTTATAGTTAATGTACATCAGTTACTGTACCATGAATTAACATATTATTTTTTTACTAACACAAACAAATGCAGTAAAAATATGTTGTTATTACTTAGCTTGTACTAATGTTAATTTAACTATATCATTTAACACACACACACATATGTTAATTAAAGCTTAGTTAAAAATATTTTAATACATTATTTACTAATACATTTTTTATTTACAGTTTTATTTTAAGATAGTTTATGTACTGTGAAATAACATTAACATTAATATTTTTAATGATAGGATTAACTAACATAAAAAAGATTAATAAATGATCTGAAAAATAGATTGTTCATTGTTAGTTCATGTTAGTTATTGCATTAACTAATGTAAACCAAAGAGAGCTTATTATAAAGTGTTGCCAACACTTTTCATGATCTATAATCATTTTAAAAAATCCTTTTATTGTTATATATTAGTTTGTGAATTGATTATATAAAACTATATTAGCCGTCAAATTCATTAGCTTTTTAAAATACATATTACTTTTCTTTGGAAGATTTTTATAAATGATTTAAATGCTCTATACACGTTTCTACAACAATTATTTAAAAGTAATCCTATAGCTCCTTCTAGTGGTGGCCTTGATTGGTATTACACACTGCATGTTTGGTGTTGCTATCTGAACCAGTCAGAATGAAGTGCGCCTAAATGGAGCGCGAGACCAGAACTTATGCCTCCGTAAATCCAAGTTCACACACGCTGTCTGTTAATGCGTATTTTTTCCGAGCCCATGTTAATGGATCAGAGCGTTCACACTGCACACGGTAAAGGATGTGAACAAAAAGGGTTAGAAATAGAAAGGTGCGAAAAGAATGAATATCTAGCTCATGAGCATAGAGAGAGTTGTGAGTTCGCAGGACACAGTTTGAGCAGATGAGACGCGTTTTAAGTGCGCGCGCTCTCTCCGAGCGAGAGCAGCATGTATATGAGCACGCGTGTCTGGTTTTGTGACAAAGAAAAGGAAATCTGCATGTGAACGGATAGATTCGCGCTCGCGCATTATTTTAATATGCTTTCGCGTTACAATAACGCGCTCTCGCTGCTGCTTCTGCACCGCATACACATACTGCATACGCACTCCAGACAGAGTACGTGTGAACCTGTATAATGTATAAAAAATCTATTTCAACACCCGAGGCACCGCTACAATGAGCTCTATGACCAATGCATGACAAGAAAAACATGACTAATAATTCAGCACTCCTGAATATAAGGAGTTTTTCACTTCCAGTCTTCAAGGACAATTATATATCACTCATAAATGATTAAATACCAAATGTATAGTGACTAATAATTGATTGATGTTGTTTGTAATTGGTTTTTTGTTTTTGGAAAAAAAATATCAGAATATCATGTGACTAATTATTATTCACTCAACGAAAAAGCATTTTTAATGATTTTATTGATTTAAAAGCATTTGTAAAATATTTTTGCCTGCATTACAGCTAAGTCTACGTTTTTTTTTAATCTTTTTATGTTGCAATTAACATAATTCTTAACCTAATTATTTAAAATCATGTTGTCTGTGCCCTACAAATTGTACTAGGTTTTTTTTGGTCCCTAAAACTGACAGAAAACGATAAGGCCTAAGAGATTTCTCAAACTTTAATGATGAAAAACAACAACAACAACAACAACAACAACAACACACAATTACTGATTTTTTTTTTTTTTTTTTTTTGGTGGTTGTTGAGTTTTTATCTGTCCCTCTCTCTTTTCTCTGTCCCTCTCTCTCTCTGTCAGCTCAACCCTTCCCTCACACAGAGAGAGTGGCCTCAGAGTGAGATCAGATGTCTGACAGTTTTTTAATTTTCTGTTATCCATACAGTGTTGTAAAATTGTGAAACTATGCATGTTTCCTCAGAATGATATTTTCTCTGTATGAAAAATGGTTTTGAAGTGTTTGCAAGCTGCAATTTAAAAATACAAGACAATTAATGTTTCCCTTTTTACTGTTATTTCAAAAAATCACCATGGCAAAACCGTTCAAGCTATCCAAAATCCATTCGCAATTTAAGTTCCTCAATGCTTTGTCATCATGTAGAAAAAGTTTGGTGTGTATAGTGTAATTCTCCTCTGAGCAGTATGCATTAATTCACAGCTATATTTTTCCAAAAATCCACATTTAAACCAAAATAGCCGACTTCCTGTTGGTCGTAGCTGATGACTGTAAATTAGAAAGTTGTCCGTCTTGATAAGAACAATTTATGTACCGAGTTTGGTGTCTGTAGCTAAAACTTACCCCCCCACTTTTGACAAAAGGTGGCGCTATAGAGTGCCTCCACCACGCCCTTTTATGACCTTTTGCCAGTGTCTAGCTATCATTAATACTGATATGTGTTTTGAGTTTCATGTAATTCTGAGCATGTTATCAGCCTCAAAAGCACCAGAACAGAATATTCAAGTTTGATACGTTGCCATGGGAACATTATATTAGATATCAATATAACCACAACAGATTTACATCGGCCGTGTTTTGTCATTATTCTGATGAAGTTTGAAGCAAATCGAGTGAAAATAAGATGCTGAATTCAAAGCATTATGAAAATTACACACTTCCTGCTGCCAGTTGGTGGCGCTATAACTTTGACTCCTAATAGTTACATCTATGCGATCGGCATCATACATCGAATAAACCAATGAAGTTTGATCTAAATCAAGGAATGTATGTGGATGTTATTAGACATTTCCTACTTGTCATTTTTTGCCCTAATTTCAACGCCTCGCCACGGGCAAACCGTTCGAGATATCAAAAATCCCTTGGCAATTTTTCATCCCCAATGTCTTGAGATCATGTTCACTGAGTTTCAAAGCAAACGGTTGAAAGTCCTCAGAGGAGTATTTCAAATTCCAGAGCATGCTTTTTTTAAACAGCCCTGAATAGCTGACTTCCTGTTGGGCGGAGCCTATGACATAGAGCACGAAAGTTGTTCGGCTCAATGAGATCTATAAGTGTACAGAGTTTCATATAAATACATGCAAGTATGTGTGAGCTATGGTTCAAGATTTCTGACTGTATTCCAGGGGGCGCCGTAGAGCCCCTGTGCCACGCCTAGGTCCCAGTCTCTGCGGCGTCCTGATGGCCGCAGGTTCCAATGTGTGTGCCAATTTTCAAGAGTTTTTGAGTATGTTAAGGCCTCCAAAAACCTCCGGAAGGTTTAAAAAAAAAAAATAATAATAATAAGGTGTTAATGTCTGAAGCAGAGTTGAACGGGCCCTCGCACCCGGGCTCACCACCACCGGGTGGCTTTTGTAAAACAGCGAATGGCGAGAAATATGCGTTTAATGTGGTAAATATAAGAGGAATATGTCAAAGTCAGCACTTTTATCAAGCATATGAAATTTAGTGCAGATTGAACATGGAATGTTTGAGTTAGTATAAAGCATGTTGTGTCCTATTGCCAACAGGTGGCGCTATGATTATAACTGAACATTGGCCTTAAGATATCTTCAGGCCATTACTCTTTCCAAATGTTTGAAGTTTGGTGCAGATTGGACATTGCATGTTTAAGTTAGTGTAAAACAAGCCATTTTCTGTTGTCAGCAGGTGGCGCTATGATTATAGTGGAATAATGACCTTCAGATGTGTTCAGGCCAAGACTCTTTTCGAACATGTGAAGTTTGGGGAAGATCGGACAATCTTATGCCTGAGTTACAACAACTTCTATTCCCATGGCGAGACATCAAACTTTGTCATGGTGCCATGGTCACACCCTTTAATGAAACCTCAAGATGTTCACAATTTAACATCGCAAAGGCCTTTAGATTAGACTGACTAAAAAAAATTATAAAATGTCATAAAATATCTAGGAGTAGTTTGTTACGGCGTAAAACATGTCACTTCCTGTTGCCAGCAGGTGGCAGCTATCGCGATATCTGAAGTTTTGGCATGTAGATATATTCAGGTCAGGAGTCTTCTCATGGCATGTGAAATTTGGGGCAGATTGGACATTGTATGTCTGAGTTATAGCAACTTCATTTTTCATGGCGAATCATCGAAATTCGTCAGGCCGCCACGGACACGCCCTTCAACGAAAACTCAAGATCTTCGCAATTTAACATCACAAAGGCCTTAAGATTACACTGACAAAGTTTGAAAATGTATAGGTGGCCCTATCGAGGCATTTTGCCACACCCGATGGAATATTGGCCTTCAGATTTGTTCAGGCCAGGACTCTTATCGAACATGTGAAGTTTGGGCAATTTCGGACATTTTATGCCTGAGTTACAATAACTTTTATTCCCATGGCGAGACATCGAACATTGTGACGGTTGCCATGGACACGCCCTTCAACGAAAACTCAAGATCTTCACAATTTAACATCGCACAGGCCTTTAGAATAGAGTGACTGAAAAAAAAAAATTCATGTCATAAAATTTCTCGGGGTAGTTTGTTACAGTGTAAAATATGTCACTTCCTGTTGCCAGTAGGTGGCGCTATGACTATAACTGAATATGGGCATATCAATCTGTTCAGGTCAGGAGTCTTATCAAACATCTGAAGTTTGGGGCAGATTGGACATTGTATGTCTGAGTTATAGCAACTTCATTTTTCATGGCGAATCATCGAAATTCGTCAGGCTGCCACGGACACGCCCTTCAACGAAAACTCAAGATCTTCGCAATTTAACGTCGCAAAGGCCTTTAGATTAGGCATACCAAATTTGGTGTTGATCTGAAAAAATCTCTGGGAGGAGTTCGTTAAAATACAAGGCATGCAAATGACAAAAATGATGCAAAATTTGCTCATAAAATTAAAAATAACCAACTTCCTGTTGAGTTTCGGATATTGCTCCAAGAGTCTTTTTTGTAGGTACTGATGCTTTACATATGTGTGCCAATTTCCGTGCATGTACGTGAAACACAGCTCGAAGGCTGTTGATTTTTTTACGATAGGTGGCGCTGTCGAGCCATTTTGCCACACCCTCTTCTGAAACCTATTTCAGACGTAAATTTTCACCAGGTCTGACGCGTGTGCAAAGTTTCAGGACTTTTCGAGCATGTTTAGGCCCTCAAAAATGCGATTCATTTTGGAGGAGAAGAAGAAGAAGAAGAAGAAGAAGAAGAAGAAGAAGAAGAAGAATAAATGAAGCAAATACAAGAGGGTCCTCACACCATCGGTGCTCGGGCCCTAATAATAATAATAATAATAATAATAATAATAAACAAAGCAGATACAAGAGGGTCCTCACACCATCGGTGCTCGGGCCCTAATAATACTTAGGGGATCAATAGGGCCCTGCGCCCATTGGCTCGGGCCCTAATTAAAGCTGCAAGCAGCGATGAACGGGCCCTTGCACCTGGGCTCACCGCCAACAGATGGCTTTAGTAAAACAGCGAACAGCAAGAAATATGCATTTAAAGTGGTAAATATAGTAGGAATATGACAAAGTCATTTATATGTGCCAACCTTCCTGCTGCCAGCTGGTGGCGCTATGACTTTAACTGGATTTTGGCATGTAGATTTCTTCAGTCCAGCACTTTTATTATACATATAAAATTTGTTGCAGATTGAACATGGTACGTTTCAGTTAGTATAAAGCATGATGTGTCCAATTGCCAACAGGTGGTGCTATGATTATAACTGAATATTGGCCTTTAGATGTGTTCAGGCCATGACGCTTTCCAAATATGTGAAGTTTGGTGCAGACTGGACATTGCGTGTTTAAGTTAGTGTAAAACAAGTCATTTCCTGTTGCCAGCAGGTGGCACTATGATTATAATGGAATATTGGACTTCAGATTTGTTCAGCCCAAGACTCTTATCGAACATGTGACGTTTGGGGAAGATCTGACATTTTATGACTGAGTTACAACAACTTCTATTCCTATGGTGAGACATCAAATTTTGTCTGGACACGCCCTTTAACGAAAACTCAAGATCTCTGCAATTTAACATTGCAAAGGTCTTTAGATTAGACTGACCAAAATAAAATTTTGATGTCTTTAAATTTGTAGGAGTAGTTTGTTACAGCATAAAACATGACACTTCCTGTTGCCAGCAGGTGGTGCTATCACTATAACTGAATATGGGCATATAGATCTGTTCAGGGCAAAAGTGTTATCAAAAATGTGAAGTTTGGGTCAGATTGGACATTTTATGTCTGAGTTATAGCAACTTCCTTTTTCATGGCGAAACATCGAAATTTGTCAGGCCGCCATGGACACACCCTTTAACGAAAATTCAAGATATTCCCAATTTAACATTGCAAAGGCCTTTAGATTACACTGACCAACTTTGGTGTTGATCTGAATAAATCTCTAGAAGGAGTTCGTTAAAGTACAACCCCTGAAAATGGCAAAAAAAAAATTGCAGATAAAATTCAAAATAACTGACTTCCTGCTGGGATTAGGATTTCGTACCAAGAGACTTTTTGTAGATATTGGTGTGTTACATGTGTGTACTGATTTTCGTACATGTACGTGAAACGTAGCTCGAGGCGCACTCCGTTGAATGTTTATAGGTGGCGCTATCGAGGCATTTTGCCACACCCGATGGAATATTGGCCTTCAGATGTGTTCAGGCCAGGACTCTTATCAAACATGTGAAGTTTGGGCAAGATCAGACATTTTATGCCTGAGTTACAATAACATTTATTCCCATGGTGAGACATCGAACTTTGTCACGGCGCCATGGACACGCCCTTTAACGAAAACTCAAGATCTTCACAATTTAACATAGCACAAGCCTTTAGAATAGAGTGACTGAAAAAAAAATATGTAATAAAATTTCTCGGAGTAGTTTGTTACAGCGTAAAATGTCACTTCCTGTTGCCAGTAGGTGGCGCTATGACTATAACTGAATATAGGCATGCAAATCTGTTCAGGTCAGGAGTCTTATCAAACATGTGAAGTTTGGGACAGATTGGACATTGTATGTCTGAGTTATAGCAACTTCAATTTTCATGGCGAAACATCGAAATTCGTCAGTCCGCCACGGACACGCCCTTCAATGAAAACTCAAGATCTTTGCAATTTAATATCGCAAAGGCCTTTAGATTAGGCATACCAAATTTGGTGTTGATCTGAATAAATCTCTAGGAGAAGCTCGTTAAAATACAAGGCATGCAAATGACAAAAATTTGCTCATAAAATTAAAAATAACTTACTTCCTGCTGGGTTTCGGATATTGCTCCAAGAGTCTTTTTTGTAGGTACTGATGCTTTACATATGTGTGCCAATTTTCGTACATGTAAATGAAACATAGCTCGAGGGCTGCTGATTTTTTTAGAATAGGTGGCGCTGTTGAGCCATTTTGCCACACCCTCTTCTGAAACCTATATCAGACGTAAATTTTCACCAGGTCTGATGCGTGTGCAAAGTTTCATGGCTTTTCGAGCATGTTTAGGTCCTCAAAAATTCGATTCATTTTGGAGAAGAAGAGGAAGAAACAAAGCAGATACAATAGGGTCCTCACACCATCGGTGCTCGGGCCCTAATTAAAGCTGCAAGCAGCGATGAACGGGCCCTCACACCCGGGCTCACCGCCAGCGAGTGGCTTTAGTAAAAAAGTAAACGGCGAGAAATATGCATTTAAAGTTGTAAATATAAGTGGAATATGTCAAAGTCATTTATATCTGCCAATCTTCCTGCATGATGTGCCCTATTGCCAACAGGTGCCGCTATGATTATAACTGAATACTGGCCTTTAGATGTCTTCAGGCCATGACTCTTTCCAAATATTTGAAGTTTGGTGCCCATTGGACATTGCATGTTTAAGTTAGTGTAAAACAAGCCATTTCTTGTTGCCAGCAGGTGCCGCTATGATTATAGTAGAATATTGACCTTCATATATGTTGAAGCCAAAACTCTTTTCGAACATGTGAAGCTTTGGGGAAGATTGGACATTTTATGCCTGAGTTACAACAACTTCTATTCCCATGGCGAGACATCGAACTTTGTCACGGCGCCATGGACACACCCTTAAATGAAAACTCAAGATGTTCACAATTTAACATCGCAAAGGTCTTTAGATTAGACTGACCAAAAAATATTATAAAGTGTCATAAAATTTCTAGGAGTACTTTGTTACAGTGTAAAACATGTCACTTCCTGTTGCCAGCAGGTGGTGCTATGGCTATAACTGAATTTGGGCATGTAGATATGTTCAGGTCAGGAGTCTTATAAAACATGTGAAGTTTGAGGCAGATTGGACATTGTATGTCTGAGTTATAGCAACTTCCTTTCTCATGGCAAAACATCAAAATAAGGCCACCACAGATACGCCCTTCAACAAAACCTCAAGCTCTTTGCAATTTAACATCGTAAAGGCCTTTAG
This sequence comes from Cyprinus carpio, assembly GCF_018340385.1. Lineage (NCBI taxonomy): Eukaryota > Metazoa > Chordata > Actinopteri > Cypriniformes > Cyprinidae > Cyprinus > Cyprinus carpio. The sequence goes on along the minus strand of NC_056600.1, from coordinate 23,942,431 downwards.
ATTACACTGACCAACTTTGGTGTTGATCTGAATAAATCTCTAGGAGGAGTTCGTTAAAGTACAACCCCTGAAAATGGCAAAAACGACACAAATTCTGCAGAGAAAATTCAAAATAACCGACTTCCTGTTGGGATTCGAATTTCATACCCGGGCTCACCACCACTCGGTGGCCATAGGAGAACAGCGAACATTGGACCATCTGCTTATATAATGGTAAATATTTGTGCCACATTTCCTACAACCAACAGGTGGCACTATGATTATAACTGAATATCAGCATGTAAATGTCTTCAGGCCATTACTCTTACCAAACATGCAAAGTTTCGGGCAGATCAGAGATTGCATGATTAAGTTAGTTTAAAACAAGTAATTTCCTGTCGCCAGCAGGTGGCGCTTTGATTATAACTGAAACATTGGCCTTAAGATCTGTTGAAACCAGGAGTCTTATCAAACGTGAAGTTTAGGGCAGATCATACATTTCATTTTTAAGTTAGTTTAAAATAAGTCATTTCCTGTTGCCAGCAGGTGGCGCTATAATTATAATTGAATATTGGCCTTTAGATGCGTTCAGGCCAGGACTCTTATAAAACGTATGAAGTTTGGGGCAGACTGGGCATTGTATGCATGAGTTACGACAACTTCCTGTTTCATAGTATTAATAGCATCCTTTAGCACTTAGTAAGTGTTGCTAGCATGTTTGAGAATATTTCTAGCATGATTAGCATGATTGCTAATAGTGTATAAGTGTAAAACATGTCACTTCCTGTTGCCAGTAGGTGGCGCTATAACTATAACCAAATATGAGGATGTAGATATCTTCAGGCCAGGACTCTAATCAAACTTGTGAAGTTTGAGGCAGATTGGACATTGTATGCACGAGTTACAGTAATGTTCTGCTTCACTGCATTAATAACATGCTTTAAACACTGAGTTAAGTGTTGCTAGCATGTTTTAACATGCTTCTAGGATTTTTCCAGCCTGTTTAACACTTGTTGATGCTTTTTATTATTTTGCAAGCAGACCATAACAGTGTTACACATGACACTTCCTGTTGCCAGCAGGTGGCGCTATGATTATAACCGAATACGGGCATGTTGATGTGTTCAGGACTGGACTCTTGTCAAATGTGTGAAGTTTGGGGCAGATCTGAGTTACAGCAACTTCCTTTTCACTGCATTAGTAGCATGTTTTAGCACTTAGCTAAGTGCTACTAGGATGTTTTAGT
>NC_056600.1:23911206-23936206 GCF_018340385.1 Cyprinus carpio | reverse complement strand
AGTAAGCCATTGCATTACACGGGGGACAGTTAAGGGCAGGGTGTCTCCGTCAGGGATATCATCTGCAAGCAAAAGAGAATGTCATCTTAACCAAAAGTGATTCTACAATATAGCTCACCATAAACATTTTCCGTTAAATCACAAAAAACCAAGCAGCAGCGTAAAAAGTTTGTATGACAGATGCTCACTGTAATGCAATATTAATTTTTAGACAACATTTGTCTTTTCTTAAAGCATCTACACTACATTAGAAACTTGAAGTTAATGTCATACCAGCACTTTCAATTTCCTGAAGGAAATCCTGAAATGGATAAAATTACTATGAATGATACCTCATTGTCATCATCAACTGCAGTGGGGACGAAGAAATGTTCACACAGTCCACAATGGTCTTTCAGAATGTCCACAAAATTGTACACTTGAAGACCTTTTCTGAGTTGCTTCAGCAAAGGGATCAAACGCAGGGTTGCATGCAGTACAATAGATCTGAAATACACATACATTTTTAAGAAAGCCTGTTATGATATACATTCATCACCCACAAAATGTAGTTTTTTCGGCTCCACTGTTATCTATCATCATAAATCCATTGAGATCAGCATTCTAGAAATACTGAAAACACCACATCAGGCACCAACAATCATGACATTACACAGTACTGTGTACTTAACGGTTTTAGAGTAAACTACAAACCCATCAAGCATTGCAGATTATATTACTGAATTAAAACCTAAGGAAAAAATGTAACTATTCAATCACATTTGTTGTTATATCTGTAGAAACAATGTATTTTAAGTGTGTTGCAATATATGTACCCACAATTAAAAGAGCCTGCAAGTGTAAATGTAAGGTTGTTGTGCCCTGTTTGCTGACATAAGCCCATTTTTTTTCTTACCTTATTATAGCCTCTTTGTTGTCTGGTTTAATCAGGCCAGTATAACCACAACTAATGATATCATTGGTCCAAGCAGAAAGATCAGTCTCTTCTTCCACCTGATATGATGAAATGCATTCATTCATTCATTTATATTTATATTTTTATTTTTATATTTATACATATACATACAAATATATTTAAATACAAATGGGTGTTGTGCAGGCTAAGTAATAAATTTATAAGTAATTTTTTTTACTACCTTTTGAATCAATTCAAAAAGTTCAGCATCATCCACATCATCTTTAGTGAGATTCGCTTCATCCAGATCTCCTGCTGAGGGATAATCAAAGCACCACTGTCTCAAGAAACGGGGGGCTGGTCCACCCTGAGCAAGGCTAACTGAAAAAACTTCTCCTGCAGTCCTGAAAGAGAAAGCACAAACATACAGAAAGATCAAGCCTGTTAAAACATAAATAACATGTAAATACAACAGGTAGTATAACTAAAATAAAATAAATTGCTAACCTGAAATATCCCTTTTCCAGATCACTTAAGGAGTAGATGGGGCTCTTTCCACTCCACTCTTGATGCTCAAAGAGGCGTTTCTCAATCTCACCAATCAAATCTATAAATGCATGTACACATTTTGTAGGAACTACATATTAAGAAAAAGCATTTTATTCATTTCAATACAATTTAGATCCAATCTAATTTCTAAGTGAGCAATGTTCCCATAATGGATTTATAATGGAGCACAAACAGACACTAAGTAACCACAACCGGAAAACAGTGCGATGCTGATTCTTGAATGGTCATTGCTTAGTTTGTTACAATCTTGAATTTGTACAACCACTGAGGAAAAACACTTTGTTGTTGTTGTTTAATTTTGACATTTGTTAAAGTTTGTTTATATTCAGGTGGTTTCCTTGCTCTCCTCCTCCAGTTCTCACTTCCATAATGTGAAGTGTTACAGTGGTGCATCCTCACATCCCAGTTACACTATCTTCTTCATCACACAATTTTTATTTATTCCCAGTTTTCTTATACTCTATCCCTAAAGGCCACCTCCATGCCCACATCTTACCCTTACAATTGATTGTAGCCAATGGTGAGAAGAAAGCAATTCTGGGATGTGGGTTGCTGATGTTTTGGTAAAACAGATGGACCAACACAGGCAGGTGGGTTTAATGTTTTTGATGATTGTGTATTGTATAGCTTTAATACGCACAATCATTTTTTGGGAACCTATAAATGAAGCAAAAATAAATACAAGCTATTAACAGGTTGTGTTTTTTAGTTAAGTTATATGACAAGAATAATGTAAAATAAACAGATTAGGGTTACAGCAAGAACAGTGAAAATCCTTACAAGTCCATATCTAGTCCCAAAAAAATTATGCAATTTCTAATTTTTAAAACCGTTTCATGAATACTAAATTAATAATAGAGAAACTGACTTGCCTGTAAGAAATTCCTTTCTAATGGCACCTGAATCAACACCTGCTTTCCCCAAAAATGTTACACGCAAAGTGTTGCCAGGGGTCCCCTTCTTTTGCCGCTGCCACTGTACCAGTGCTCTTTGAAAGAAGTCTGTGCGAGACACACAGATCTTGAAATCTTTGCTGTTATCCACCCTACTTGCCAACAACTTCAGTACATCATCTGGACTGTGAAAAGAAAAACAGATTAGTCAAATAGTACATTCTTAAGTGTGTTTACCTGTACTGATTAAAAATACTCTACCACTGGATGTCTGGGCTTTGGTTGTGGTGTTCAGGTGAGCCAGATGTTGGACTACTCCCATCAAATGACTGTAATACACTAAGAATTTCACCAAAGGTTATATTCTAGTTCTCACTACACTAAACTTTTTTTACTCAGTAACCTCAGATCAAATGGTTGGCAAAGAAATATTTTTAAAAATCATAAAATATTACCTATCGCCACATATACTTGCATGGATGAGCAACTGTCTTTGAGTAAATATTTCTAAACATATGGGACACTGTCCTTCTTCCTACAACATCAAGAAAAGACAAATTATATAAAATATGACATGGCAAGTGAACAGATTCATAAGGGAAAAAACATGTTTAAATGAGCATGAGTATGTCTGTAATCCACATCCCAAGATCAATGCAAGTTACTTGGACTCTACAATTGTATAAGCAAAATTTAGCTTAATTTTCATCTGGATATTACACCTTCACAAAAAAATAATTACACTAACTACACTGGTACTTAAGCACATCTCAATTTACAGCACAACATTTCACAATTCATATTCATATCACCTCATAACTTGTGGTGGGTGCAGGAGAACAGGTTTGCAGAGGAGTGGTGGGTGTAGGGCTAAAAGTAGGGTTTGGGGTGGCAGTGGTCTCAGTACTGGCTGTCACAGCAACAATTTTTACTTCATCATCATCATCATTATCAGCACCAGTAATCTGAAATACCAAAACTGGGTATATGTGCAGCCTAATATCAAAGTTCATTGAAATGTAGACAGTTACACTTGTGTGATATTGTTTACCAGACATGGACTTAGAATCTGTTTCATAAAACAAGTTTATTAAATAAGACATGTTTACATTTACATTTAATCATTTGTGACAGTTTATTTCAGTTAGTCTGACTCATTGTCACTTCATTTGGTTCAAAATAAGTCAGACTAACTCAAATAAACTGAACTATTTGATAAACCTGTTTTATGAAACAGCCCCCAGGAGGGTTGGTGTCCTGCAGAGTTTAGCTCCAACCTTGAATAAACAAACCTGAACAAGCTAATCAAGCTCATACAAGGTATACTTGAAACTTCTAGGCAGGTGTGTTGAGGCAAGTTGGAGCTAAACGCTGCAGGACACCGGCCCTCCAGGATCAAGTTAGGTGACCCCTGGTTTAAATCTGTGGTTCCCAAACCTGTCCTGGAGGCCCCCTGCTGCCCTGCACCTTCTGTATGTCTCCCTTATCTAAGACACCTGATTCAACTCATCAGCTTTTTAGTAGAGACTGCAAGAACTAAATTGGGTGTTTGATTAGGGAGACATACAAAATGTGCAGGGCAGGGGGGCCTCCAGGACAGGTTTGGGAAGCACTGGAATAAACAACATACCTCATTATCATCAGCTGATTGTGTGCCACCACAGGACTTGACATGCATGTATAAAACTGGTAATGGCATGGTTGTTTGACATGTCCGACACTCCACCTTTGGCATCTTGACAAACTCCTCTGCTGAGAATGGAAGTGGATCAAGACACAACTCATCTTGAAGAGGGACCATGTAGAGTGCTGTTTTTCCACTGGTTGTTGCCATTTTGATAAGGCTGCCAGTGTAGCCCTCTGAGTCTGGAGGGACAACAGTAAGTCTTCTCCTTCCACTGCCACCTGCCAATTCAAATATAGATTACAACACATCAAACCATATTGGGCCTCTACAGTATAATTAGGCTTTTTTCTGTTGAAGCTAAAAAAAAATTATCAGTAATGACCAGTGCCCGAGTTTAACCCATATTGTAATATCACTTCCTTGTGCAATACTATAAAAGAATAACTTCTAAGAGGGTATGTATACATGTGAAGGCTTTGGGATGCCAAGAGAATGTGCAGTTGTAACCATGTGTAATACCACTCAAATATGACTTGTACAGTTTGCACTAAAACAGTTGTGTTTTAGCTCTTCACATGCTTGTGTCTGCTCTGGTATTTAATATAGTCCACCTGGTGCCTTATATAGCAGCCACCCTCCAGTGAGTGATCTCATTTTGGGAAATTCAGCTTCAAGTAGCTTGCATAACTACAGAAAACATGAAACAGAACAAGGGTTTGCAAACAAGAGTACAAATTTTAAAGCACACAGTAATGGTAATGTAAATACATATGAAATATGATTATGAAATATTAAATTGTGATTATTTCAGACAATTAGTCATTCCATACCCCAAATTCTTAACCCTGGGCCACTCATAAACAATGGAAATCAGGGTTTGCACTGTATATTCACAGAACATCTATTAATACTACTGCTAGCTTGTCAATGACTGTAATTAAAAAAATACAGCTTGTTGTGATCACAAAAAGAGGTTAGTAACTGCATATCAATGGAACAGCTCATCTATGGAAATGCTGCATTTTACTTTTCTTTTCACTTTTCCCCAGATATGCTCGACTTTCCGTATGCAATTAAGAAAGCAGGCACTGAGCTTTACTTGACTGTTTAACAACTTGTTGGGGTTGGGTGACCTTACATCGACATGGCCACAAAGTTGTAAAAGTTGTTTGTTTTAGTTATTAATGTTGTACTTACTTCAGAATGGTTCATGTTCGACGAAACTGTGATGGTACGTTTTCCCAGTCCTGCCTGGAGTAACTCCAGTTTATCGGAAGGAGAGGGTGAGGTTTCAGTGATTTTGTTTAAAAGACAAATATTAATTGTAAATGGCTTCCATGCTGTTGCTTTAGATTGTATTGGTGTGTTTGCAGTTTTCTGTTTCTTCTTAAACATTCCAGGAAATGCTATATAATACAATAAGAGTGTTAATTAATGTTAAACGTGCAAAAGAAAGACAGATAGAACAGTTTAATCATTAGGTGAGGGTGCTGATAACCTGGTCATATCTTGATCTATTCTTGATGAACAAACAGCAGGTGAAGGCTGTTGCTGCTGCTGCTGCTGATCCTGAGCTGGTTGATTAAAAGCAGGAGAAGGCTGCTGCTGACCCTGACCTGGCTGTATCTGACCCAGGCTTTGTGTCAGAATGTTAATTAAATTTTGTGCTGCTGCAGTAACATCTTGGTTCTCTCTCTGCTAAACGTTTAATGGCAAAATAATTATATTGGATTACCAAAATCATCGTACATTAACAGTGGGCATAAACTTGACAGCTGTCTAAACGCTAATTATGAAAAAAGGTATGCATTTGAAATCAGTTTACTTTTTTTATCCATTTACAGTCTGCTTGAAGAGACACAATATAACATTTTACGTACATTGTAGTATAAGAATATCGTAATCAATTAAAGTAAATGACAATCCATTAACAGTATAAAACCGTACTAACTAGCAGATGCTAACTTTTTCCAACACATTCACGTGCGCGAGTAAATGATCTCTAACTTCTTAAACTTTGGCAAACGATGTTAATAATAATCACATGTAGTTTACAAAACAGCACACATTTTAATGACAGTGAAATAAAAGGAAACAATCAACTTTACATACCTGGAATCCACCCGCGGGCCTGCGCTCTGCCATGTTGACTTTCGAATTGCGAATCTCCAGATAATGACGTACGTCTCCAGATAATGACGTAGCTTCGCGGGGGGCTTCTTGACTCCACCCCCACGTCAAAACAGTGCCATGAAGTGAAACGCACAGAAAAGTGAAGCGCAAAGGGAAAACGGTATTGCGAGCTCACGCTTGACTGAAACGCAAAATAAATGGAGCTTTGCAAATGAATTAGTAGGAGTGAGCATGAAAAATATGTGTTGCAGAGATAAAATAGAATCACAGTTCATTAGCTTCTTTTACAACTGTCATTTATTTTTTGCAATTCTTTATTTCTGTTTGCAAAACATTTTTTTTTTGCTCAAGGCTTTATTTTTATCTTGCGATCTTTATTTTTGTTTGCGAAACTTTTTTTTTTTTTTTTGCTCAAGACTTTTTTTCTTTTGCAAAACTTTTTTTCCCATTGCAAAACTTTTTTTTCTTTTGCAAAACTTTTTTTCCTTTTGCAAAACTTTATAATTGTGCATATATATATGTGGTATTATTTTGACTCCATACAGGACTCTTATAAAATGTGTGAAGTTTGGGGCAGATTGGACATTGTATGTCTGAGTTATAGCAACTTCATTTTTCATGGCGAAACATCGAAATTCGTCAGTCCGCCACGGACACGCCCTTCAATGAAAACTCAAGATCTTTGCAATTTAACATCGCAAAGGCCTTTAGATTAGGCATACCAAATGTGGTGTTGATCTGAATAAATCTCTAGGAGGAGCTCGTTAAAATACAAGGCATGCAAATGACAAAAATTTGCTCATAAAATTAAAAATAACTGACTTCCTGCTGGGTTTCGGATATTGCTCCAAGAGTCTTTTTTGTAGGTACTGATGCTTTACATATGTGTGCCAATTTTCGTACATGTACATGAAACATAGCTCGAAGGCTGCTGATTTTTTTTTTAGAATAGGTGGCGCTGTTGAGCCATTTTGCCACACCCTCTTCTGAAACCTATATCAGACGTATATTTTCACCAGGTCTGATGCGTGTGCAAAGTTTCATGGGTTTTGGACCATGTTTAGGCCCTCAAAAATGCTATTCACTTTGGAGAAGAAGAGGAAAAAGAAGAAGAAACAAAGCAGATACAATAGGGTCCCTCACACCATCGGTGCTCGGGCCCTAATTGAATCTGCAAGCAGCGATGAACGGGCCCTCACACCCGGGCTCACCGCCAGCGAGTGGCTTTAGTAAAAAAGTAAACGGCGAGAAATATGCATTTAAAGTTGTAAATATAAGTGGAATATGTCAAAGTCATTTATTTCTGCCAATCTTCCTGCATGATGTGTCCTATTGCCAACAGGTGGCGCTATGATTATAACTGAATACTGGCCTTTAGATGTCTTCAGGCCGTGACTCTTTCCAAATATTTTAAGTTTGGTGCCCATTGGACATTGCATGTTTAAGTTAGTGTAAAACAAGCCATTTCTTGTTGCCAGCAGGTGCCGCTATGATTATAGTAGAATATTGACCTTCATATATGTTGAAGCCAAAACTCTTTTCGAACATGTGAAGTTTGGGGAAGATTGGACATTTTATGCCTGAGTTACAACAACTTCTATTCCCATGGCGAGACATCGAACTTTGTCACGGCGCCATGGACACACCCTTAAATGAAAACTCAAGATGTTCACAATTTAACATCGCAAAGGTCTTTAGATTAGACTGACCAAAAAATATTATAAAGTGTCATAAAATTTCTAGGAGTAGTTTGTTACAGTGTAAAACATGTCACTTCCTGTTGCCAGCAGGTGGTGCTATGGCTATAACTGAATTTGGGCATGTAGATATGTTCAGGTCAGGAGTCTTATAAAACATGTGAAGTTTGAGGCAGATTGGACATTGTATGTCTGAGTTATAGCAACTTCCTTTCTCATGGCAAAACATCAAAATAAGTAAGGCCGCCACAGATACGCCCTTCAACAAAACCTCAAGCTCTTTGCAATTTAACATCGTAAAGGCCTTTAGATTACACTGACCAACTTTGGTGTTGATCTGAATAAATCTCTAGGAGGAGTTCGTTAAAGTACAACCCCTGAAAATGGCAAAAACGACACAAATTCTGCAGAGAAAATTCAAAATAACCGACTTCCTGTTGGGATTTGAATTTCGTACCCGGGTTCACCACCACTCGGTGGCCATAGGAGAACAGCGAACATTGGACCATCTGCTTATATAATGGTAAATATTTGTGCCACATTTCCTACAATCAACAGGTGGCACTATGATTATAACTGAATATCAGCATGTAAATGTCTTCAGGCCATTACTCTTACCAAACATGCAAAGTTTCGGGCAGATCAGAGATTGCATGATTAAGTTAGTTTAAAACAAGTAATTTCCTGTCGCCAGCAGGTGGCGCTATGATTATAACTGAAACATTGGCCTTAAGATCTGTTGAAACCAGGAGTCTTATCAAACGTGAAGTTTAGGGCAGATCAGACATTTCATTTTTAAGTTAGTTTAAAATAAGTCATTTCCTGTTGCCAGCAGGTGGCACTATAATTATAATTGAATATTGGCCTTTAGATGCGTTCAGGCCAGTACTCTTATAAAACGTATGAAGTTTGGGGCAGACTGGGCATTGTATGCATGAGTTACGACAACTTCCTGTTTCATAGTATTAATAGCATCCTTTAGCACTTAGTAAGTGTTGCTAGCATGTTTGAGAATATTTCTAGCATGATTAGCATGATTGCTAATAATGCATAAGTGTAAAACATGTCACTTCATGTTGCCAGTAGGTGGTGCTATAACTATAACCAAATATGAGGATGTAGATATCTTCAGGCCAGGACTCTAATCAAACTTGTGAAGCTTGAGGTAGATTGGACATTGTATGCACGATTTACAGTAATGTTCTGCTTCACTGCATTAATAGCATGCTTTAACACTGAGCTAAGTGTTGCTAGCATGTTTTAGCATGCTTCTAGGATTTTTTCCAGCCTGTTTAACACTTGTTGATGTTTTTATTATTTTGCAAGCAGACCATAACAGTGTTACACATGACACTTCCTGTTGCCAGCAGGTGGCGCTATGATTATAACCGAATACGGGCATGTTGATGTGTTCAGGACTGGACTCTTGTCAAATGTGTGAAGTTTGGGGCAGATCAGACATTGCTAGCCTGAGTTACAGCAACTTCCTTTTCACTGCATTAGTAGCATGCTTTAGCACTTAGCTAAGTGCTACTAGGATGTTTTAGTATGTTTTTAACATGTTGTCAGTGTATTTAGCACTTCCTGGCACTTTTTAATATGTTGCTAGGAGTCCATAACAGTGTTAAACTTGACACTTCCTATTGCCAGTAGGAGGCGCTATGACTATAACCGAATACGGGCATGTTGATATGTTCAGGCCAGGACTCTAATCAAACTTGTGATGTTTGGGGCAGATCGGACATTGTATGCCTGAGTTACAGCTACTTCCTGTTTCACTGCATTTGTACAATGCTTTAACACTGACCTAAGTGTTGCTAGCATGTTTTAGCATGTTTCTAGCATGTTACCAGTGTATTTAGCACTTGCTGACACTTTTTAATATGTTGCTAGGAGTCCATAACAGTGTTACACATGACACTTCCTGCTGCAAGCAGGTGGCGCTATGACTATACCCGAATACGGGCATGTTGATGTGTTCAGGACAGGACTCTTGTCAAATGTGTGAAGTTTGGGGCAGATCAGACATTGCTAGCCTTACTTACAGCAACTTCCTTATTTCACTGCATTAGTAGCATGTTTTAGCACTTAGCTAAGTGCTACTAGCATGTTTTAGTATGTTTCTAACATGTTGCCAGTATATTTAGCACTTGCTGCACCAGAAGGGAGAGCCCCGTCAGATGCTGAATAGGCAAGGAGAATTGAGGCGTGGTTTGACGTGTCGGATGGAGGGCTCCCACTGCAACCGAAGGGAGCCAGCGGATCTACTGCACTGGGAGGGAGATCCCTGTCCGCCGCTGAGCACACAGCGTAACTCAGATGACAGACAGAGTCCCCCGTTGCAGCTGGATATGAGGCCTGGTTGATGCCTTGGAATGCTCTCACAGCATCCGAAGGGAGCCTGCGAATCTGCTGCACCGGGAGTGTGAGCCCCGTCTGCTGCAGAGCATGCAATGTAACTCGAAACGACAGATGGAGGGGTCACACTGCGACCGAAGGGAGCCGCGGCCCTGCTGCACCGGAAGGGAGAGCCCTGTTTGATGCTGAATAAGTAAGGTAACGCAACTGATGGAGGAGGGAGGGAGATCCCTGTCCACCGCCGAGTATGCATCGTAACTCGAAACAACAGATTGAGGATTAACCCTGCGACCGAAAGGAGCCGACGGGTCTGCTGCACCGGAAGGGGAGCCCCGTCCAATGCTGATTAAGCAAGGAGACACGACTGATGGAGGGACTCTCGCTGTGTCCAAAGGGAGCTGCGGCTCTGCTGCACCGGAAGGGAGAGTCTCCCTTACGGCTGGATACGACGCCTGGTTTGATGCATCAGATGGAGGGCTCCAGCTTCGACAGAAGGGAGACAATGAGCGTTCCTGAGTTAGACTTAAGAAAAGAGAGCCAGATAAGGTTGATTGGAGAAGGGAGATTAAAAATTAATATGTAGTGGCATTTCCTTTCTTGGTCCGTCTTACTTTGTTTAATGAAGTAAGTGATAGTTTCGCTATCAAGTATGGAGAAATCCGAGATTGTCGGGTGGAGTTTGGGGTTGAAATTAGAGGTTATTGCGATTTCTGAGCATCTCAGAAAACCGAAGCAGCCAATAAAAACATGGCATCTAGGGGACGAGCGGTATGGATCGAATGGTACCCTGTGCTGAGATTTTGGATGCCATTTGTAAGGATGTCCAGAGTTATAGGTTGTCTGGAATCCGGGTTTGATGGTCAAGAGCGCTGAATTCCTTTGATTAGAAGAGAAGTTTGAGAATTATTTATTTCGGGGGAGGAAAAGCTGTAGATTAGTTAATGCAAAACTGAACGCCAGTACGAAGTAACCTTTAATAGACCCTGCTTGGACGTTCTTCATGGAATTAAAGGTAGGAAATAAATTAAGTAATTGTGAGGAGCGAAAAATCGGGTTATAGAAGAGGTGAAAAGTTTTGAAACATTTCCAAGCTGTTAGATATAAATGGATAGCTCTGGGTTAACCTGCTTGGACAATAGAGTCGATTGATGCCTCAAGGACAGGTTTTAAGGGATGAGTTTATAGAAATAGAAGTTGCGAATAGTGAGGTACTGAGGTTAGTGATGGGTCTGCCTCCAGAGCCAGCGCTCTGAATTTCTGCGAGAATCTGAGATTTGATGGTATTAGGCACAGGAGGAGGTTCCGGAGTGGCAACATTCAGTGGAGTAGGTAGAGGGGCCACTTTGAATAAAGTATACTGAGGTTTAGTTTGGGTAGAAGAGTTAAAAGAAAGATAAGGAGGGGCCGTAACCGTTTGCGTAGACAGCCTCACTCACGGATTAGCTCCTGGTGCTTGGGGAGGTCCATAGGAAGAGAAAGATGTAAATGAGGGAGGGACCATAACCGTTTGCGGAGGCAGCCTCACGCACGGATTGGCTCCTGGTGCTTGGGGAGGCCCATAGGAAGAGAAAGATGGAAATGAGGGAGAGGCCATAACCATTTGCGGAGGCAGCCTCACACACGGATTAGCCCCTGGTGCTTGGGGGAAGCCGTAGGAAGAGGAAGAGAAAGATGGAAATGAGGGAGAAGGCCAGTATGCTTGCGTTGCTGGCTGAAAATTCCCTACTTGGGCATCTGCAGTGGGGGCTGCTGGCCATTGATGGGGAAAAGAACAAGTGGAAGGGTAGAGTGAAAAGAAAAGGAGGTTGGGAAACCATGCCAGTGGGCGATGTTGCATGCGGCAGCTGAATGTGCTGCAGTGATTGGTTGAGAGGAGGAGGAAGGCAGTGCAGTGTAAGGAGCGTCCGAATCTGGGCCGTAGCCCAAACTTGACGGCCTGCTGCGTCTTGAAGCTCGAGGGGAGCCAGAACTTGATCTGAAAGACAATGTAATTATAAATGAAGTAGGGAGCTATGAGAAAGATGAGCCTGGGCAGCAGTTGTCAGCAGAGGCAGCCTGACATTTAAATCGGCCTCTGGGCTAGTGTCTTCTATGGAAGCTGGACGCCACTGAAAAGAAAAGGAGGTCATTAGAAACAGGAGGAAAAGCCTGAGATGTGTAGGCCTGAGTTGCAAGCGGAGACAGCCTCACGCTTCCTTCAGCTGCTGTAGGCCACGGGGAGGGAGTGGGGTTTGTGACATCCTGTAGAGTCTGTGCAACCTGCACAGCTAGCAGAGGAAGCCTCATGCTAGCGTCTGCTATGGGAGCTGGAGGCCGCTGAAAAGGAAAAGGGTTAGAAGTAACATGAGGAAAAGACTGAGATGTGAGGGCCTGTGTTGCAAGCGTAAGCAGCTTTGCATTCGTTTCAGCTGCTGTAGCTGTAGTCCACGGGGGCTTGTGATATTTGGGGGAATGGTGCTTTCAAGTCATGTCGGATACATCATATTTACGAGTTAAACGCACATGAACGCCACCACAAAGTTGTAATTACAAGTGGGAAACTTAGAATTTTCTTTAGGCTTGAGTTTCCGAGTTAGGGGCGTGTCAATGAGGAACATGACAGAATCAATGGATCGATAGATGCAACGTCTGTTGTTGACAGTATTTTTTGTTGTTGTTTTTGGATGTGCCAGCCAAGCCGCACATCAGCTGGTAGAGACGTGGAGTGAGGTGCCTAGCAGTATGCACAACGCATGCAAATTAGGTTGCTAGTTGCACTTGTTCAATAATTTTAATGGTTTCTTTATGATACACCTTGGTTGTTAGTTTGCACCTATAATTGTAAATTATTAAGGTACACCATTGAACTTATTTTCTCGAAAATCAATTTCCATCTTATCTGTCTATCTGAGTACAATGTGCGATTTAAAATACAGGAAAAAATGCTATTGAAAATTAATACAGAAAATGTGAGTAATTTCATTGTGTGTTCTACGCAGTTTTGCGTTATGGTTACAAAAATGACATCAACATCCATGATGTTATCCTGTTATTTAAAAACTTCTAGTAACAAACAACCTGCCTTTAGTATCGTTACCCAAAAAACGTAATTTGCAACATGGCCTGCGCCATTAGTGGAGGCAGCCTTGCGCTAGTGACTGTTACAAGCATAGACATAAGTAATAATAGTATTTATGTCTATGGCTACAAGAGCTGGAGGTCTGGCTACATGCGGTGCTGCGGCCGGAAGAGCCATGGTGAAAAGTTGAGTCGAAGCGGGAAGCGAGTGAGGTTTTGCTGCGGTGAGAACTGGGGAACGGCCCTGGCTCATTTGAGGCCTGCCGCTGCGACCCAGAGCTCGAGGAGAGCTGGGTCTTGTGCAGGACGGTGGTGGTGGTGAGTGAGGCAAGCTCGGGGCTTTGCTCGATGTATTGGCTGTCTTGGATAATTTGCAGGGTGAAGAATAGATTGTACAGATTTGCTTTGTTTACCCTCCGCGAGAATGATTCGTCTGAAAAATCAGTGTTTGCTTCAGGCTTAAACACTGTCCACTTTTCGATCGGATGATATATTTGCATGGCCGAATGATACAGGGACGTCAGGGAAGGTGTTGGGTGAGGCGCCGGTTGAGGCGAGGTTCAGCCTCGGCGTTGTGAAGAGCGTGCGGCTGGTCGAGCAGAGTGGCGGCTGCAATGAATGTTGTTGCTCGGCGGCAGTGACTGGTGGAAAAGGAGTGAGCCTAGGGCCTGCAGGTTGCGACGGAGGATACAAAAAATCCCCAGTACAGGTCTCGTCTTTGTATGGATAAAATTGAGTCTGTGATATTAAGGCCAAAGGAGCAAAACTGAATGCCGGAAAACTGTCGCAGGACAGAGGTAAGTAGGCTGTATTTATATACAAGTATTGTGCTAGTTAAGATGGTTAGCTAAACGAGTTGCACCTGTGCCAAATTGGTTGATTATCTGATCGTGCTCCTCCCGAACCTTGTTAATAAAACATAATTTAGTAGCATGCTTTAACCCTCTGAAGTCTAGGGGGTTTTGGGGGCCTAGAAAAATTTTGACATGCCTTGACTTTTGTGCTTTTTTCAGTTGCTTATAAATATATTCATGGGTAAAGTCTGAAAACACTGTATTCAGTTCAAACTGGGCTACAATAATATATAAATAGCATGTATGTACATGATTGTGTTTTTGAGAAAACAACGTTTATGCGTGGTTAGTGAAAAACTAAAATTTTTAAGTCACTGAAATAAGGTCATAAAACACATACAGAACATTTGTTCACAAGACTGTCAAACCTGGAGCTTGTAGCCTAGAATTTTTGCTCCAAAATGATGTGAAAATCATCTTGTTTACTCACTCACAGAAAACAATAGATTGATTTAAATTTTCTAAGACACTTTTTGTTTGTAAAAGTCATATGCGAATAGGCGTCAACTATCATGAATATCATTGTGATTTACACCTGAGAAGACAAAGACCCACATAATGAGCTGCATAATGAGCCATTCAGTCAGGTATGTGACTGAGAGGGAAGAGTTACAAGAAAGAATGTGAGGACAAAATAAATCTATATATTTTTATGTTTGTAGTTTATTTAGAATATATTTAATTATCCCACAAAATAACTTGAGATACACTTGCGAGTGCAGTTAAACAGTTTATTAGGAACAATCAAAGCTGACTTTCAAAGCTAATTTTTAGCATCATTACTCCAGTCACACGATCCTTCAGAAATCATTCTAATATTCTGATTTTCTACTTAAAAAAAAAAAATAAAAAAATATATTATTATTACTATTAATGCTGAAAAGAGCTTAGAATTATTATTAATTAAAAGAACAGCATTATAACAGTTATCGTATTAATCATTTTTATTTATCATGTGTGTGCTAAATAAAAGTTTTAATTTCTATAAATACTGACTCCAAGCTTTTGAATGGTATAGTGTATATTGTTGTTACTCCACTTGGAGTAAGACTGGAGTAATGATCACAGGAATAAATTAAATTGTTAAATATATTCAAATAGAAAGCAGTTATTTTAAAATAATAAAAATAATTTGTTGCTAAAAAATAAAAATAAATTACTGCTTTAGCAAACTGGTATTGACTGGTATTGTGTAATGTTGAAATATATAAATGAACATCACATCAGCATTTCCAAAGTGTATATTGTTTATGTGCTCTCAAATAAACTAAATGATAAACTACATTATTAACATTATTGTGATGGTCACTGATACTAGTAGTACAGTAGAACATTTAGATTATGTGAATGAAACTTCATAATGTTTCACTTGATTATACATTTAATCAGGAATTATAGTTTGGAAAAAGTCCAACTAGTAAAATGTATACACGTTACGTGAAACCTAATACAAGTATATAAATAAATAAAAAAGACTTACTCGTGTTTATGATCGCTGCTGGATTAAGCACTTCATTCTTTTTTCTGAGGAAATCCAAAACTCAAATCCTGAGGTAATCCTCAGCGCATCTTCTTGGGGTGAATTATGTTTTATTTCTCTCATCGCGAAGCAAACAGTAAAATTAAAAAAAAAAAAACTTGAAGAACAGTCTCGCTGCTTTGTTTTCTGTTTACAAGCCGCGAGCTTCAAGTAAAACATTATAATCTCGCTCGGCGCATGGGCGTGGTCGCATTAGATATAATAAAGGGAGACATGGAAGACGGACATAACGTTGTTTTCATATGGATTACTTTATCACAGAATATTTGTTTTCGGTAGCACTTGCTTAGTTTAAAAGAAGACATTTCAAGCTTTCTATAGATATATCTCTCATGTCCCTTCGTTGAGTATTCACTGAGTTTATTTTCATTTTAATGACGCGTTTCTAATATGAAGATCACCACAGACCAAGGCTGCAGACAGCGCACCTTGTTTGTTTTCTTTATTTTATAAATGTACAAAGTTTTATTGTTATTATATGTGTATACAAATACAAGTAAACCCTTTACAGACTCGATTGATGTATTGCTCTTATCTGTACAATCAAAACTGAAAGTGTAATTTAAGTTCTTTTCAGGGTTATCAGGAGAAAATGCCTCATAACGCGTATACACGGGGATCGACTCCAGAGGGTTTTAATGGGCATTTTGAAGTATCGAATGAGAAACGAGTGAGGGAAATGGCAAATTTCGAATAAAAATCCCTTAATTCCCAAAATAAATAAATAAATAAATAAATTACGCTCGCTTGAGGTGGTTTTTGACTTGTGCGAAAACGGATTTATGCTGTAATGGGAAATGGAAATGCATTTTGCAAATACATTCCTCTAAGCGCATATAAAAATATATATATATTTTACTTTGCGTTATGTGGCGGGATAACTTGACTAGCAGCAGACTGATCTCGTTCCACAGCATTTGAAATGTTGTTATGGTCGTTCTGAAATGCCTGAGCAAAATCTGTCATCTAAGTATTTCTGTATAATGTCTTACATGACTGCGTTCCCTAAACAGCAGCATGCATCCACCACCGAAAGCAATGACATCATTTATTGTGTTTCGTCTGCTCGCTCTGGGGTGCAAGTAATTTATCATATATGAACATTATTATATTCTGTTCTGCTAGTTTTCTTACTGATATTTAGTGCTAGTTTAACATGAATTGTTCTATGGGGGTAAATTGATGCCAAAACCATTGAAAATGGACTGACTAAAAGTCACAAATAGATATTACAACTTGTAAACACAAAACACAAATCACAATCTACAAATAGATAAAAAATCCGCAAGTCCTCATGATCCGCAAATGTAAAACATGATCTACAAATAGATACAAAGTCCTCAAACAAACTCTTTGTGATCCACAAATACAGGTCCTTCTCAAAAAATTAGCATATTGTGAAAAAGTTCATTATTTTCCATAATGTAATGATAAAAAATTAAACTTTCATGTATTTTAGATTCATTGCACACCAAACTGAAATATTTCAGGTATTTTATTGTTTTAATACTGATGATTTGGCATACAGCTCATGAAAACCCAAAATTCCTATCTCAAAAAAAATTAGCATATCATGAAAAGGTTCTCTAAACGAGCTATTAACCTAATCATCTGAATCAACTAATTAACTCTAAACACCTGCAAAAGATTCCTGAGGCTTTTAAAAACTCCCAGCCTGGTTCATTACTCAAAACCGCAATCATGGGTAAGAGGTAAAACCCAGAAGGCCATCATTGACACCCTCAAGCGAGAGGGTAAGACACAGAAAGAAATTTCTGAACGAATAGGTTGTTCCCAGAGTGCTGTATCAAGGCACCTCAGTGGGAAGTCTGTGGGAAGGAAAAAGTGTGGCAAAAAAAACGCTGCACAACGAGAAGAGGTGACCGGACCCTGAGGAAGATTGTGGAGAAGGACCGATCCCAGACCTTGGGGGACCTGCGGAAGCAGTGGACTGAGTCTGGAGTAGAAAACATCCAGAGCCACTGTGCACAGGCGTGTGCTTTTGAACCAGAAACAGTGGGCAGAAGCGCCTGACCTGGGCTACAGAGAAGCAGCACTGGACTGTTGCTCAGTGGTCCAAAGTACTTTTTTTCGGATGAAAAAGCAAATTTTGCATGTCATTCGGAAATCAAGGTGCCAGAGTCTGGAGGAAGACTGGGGAGAAGGAAATGCCAAAATGCCTGAAGTCCAGTGTCAAGTACCCACAGTCAGTGATGGTCTGGGGTGCCATGTCAGCAGCGTCAAGTACCCACAGTTGTGTTTTATCAAGGGCAGGGTCAATGCAGCTAGCTATCAGGAGATTTTGGAGCACTTCATGCTTCCATCAGCTGAAAAGCTTTATGGAGATGAAGATTTCGTTTTTCAGCACGACCTGGGACCAGCTCACAGTGCCAAAACCACTGGTAAATGGTTTACTGACCATGGTATTACTGTGCTCAATTGGCCTGCAAACTCTCCTGACCTGAACCCCATAGAGAATCTGTGGGATATTGTGAAGAGAAAGTTGAGAGACGCAAGACCCAACACTCTGGATGAGCTTAAGGCCGCTATCGAAGCATCCTGGGGCCTCCATAACACCTCAGCAGTGCCACAGGCTGATTGCCTCCATGCCACGCCGCATTGAAGCAGTCATTTCTGCAAAAGGATTCCCGACCAAGTATTGAGTGCATAACTGAACATAATTATTTGAATGGTTGACTTTTTTTTGTATTAAAAACACTTTTCTTTTATTGGTCGGATGAAATATGCTAATTTTTTGAGATAGGAATTTTGGGTTTTCATGAGCTGTATGCCAAAATCATCAGTATTAAAACAATAAAAGACCTGAAAAAGACCTGAAATATTTCAGTTGGTGTGCAATGAATCTAAAATATATGAAAGTTTAATTTTTATCATTACATTATGAAAACAATGAACTTTTTCACAGTATGCTAATTTTTTGAGAAGGACCTGTATAAAGCATGATCTACAAAAAGATTTAAAAATCCACAAAATAAACGCATCCTGATTCACAAATAGAAATCAGTGACTTGTACTTGAAAACCAGAATTTGAATGAATGTAAAGTGACTTGTTTGCAGGTGAAGATCATGTTCTGTTTGTAGATTGTGTCACATTTGTTTTCAGAATTCTGACACTATTGTTTCGCTGTTTGTGGTGACAAAATAATGCCCATAATCATTGAAAATGAAGAGACTAGGAGTCAAAAATGCATATTAAAATTTGTAAACACAAAACTAGATCTACAAATAAATTTAAAATCTGCAAATGTAAAACACAATCTGTAAATAGATTCCGAATCTGCAAACAAACTCCTCATGATCCGCAAATGTAAAACAAGATCTACAAATAGATAAAAAATCCACAAACAGACTCTTCATGATTCACAAATAGAAATCAGTGACTTGTACTTGACAACCAGAATTTGAATGAATGCAAAGTGATTTGTCTGCGCATGAGGGTCATTATTTGTTTGTAGATTGTGTTACATTTGTTTTCAGAATTTTGGCACAGCTGTTTCGCTGTTTTTTTGACCATAAAAAATCTATCACAAATGCCCTCCTCACAATTGCAAAATAAACACGGTCTAACTTGTATTTTCAAAACCACTGTAAAAAGACATTCTTACACATTCTGTGCAAAGCTCAGCGTGCAAGTGTTGAATCTGTGTTTGCAGATCACAGGGCATTGACAGATCTCTCTGCACACGTCTACAGATTTTTTTTATTTATTTTTTTTTTTTTATTGAACAAACATTAATGTACAAACAACTTGGCTATATCAATACATCTTCACTTTACAATGTACATAATAGAATAGGGTGCATCTACATACAACAGAAAAGAGAGAGAACAAAAGAGGAAAAAATTGATTAAAAAAAATATATATATAGGCTAGGGTTTTTCTTGTAAATCATACTCCATAATAGTAGTAAACATAAGTATTGCATTTTTCTTTTTCATTATTTTAAGGGCTTTTGAATACAAAAAAAAACTCATTATGAAATGCATAAAAGGCTGGTTTAACTTTCAAGAAAATCTAGATTTATGAATATAAATTTTCCCAGCATAAGGATGCTATTGACCAGAAAAATCATCTTTGTTATTGTTCATTACAAGTCCATAGACAATATGTCTTTAGGGTGAAGTTGACCAGATAACGTATCTTTGGGTAAAGCCAGTCATGAATATCAGACCATAAAGCATCCACGTACTTGCAATGAAAGAACAGGTGATCCGTAGTTTCGATGTCACATCACAAAAAATATACATTTATTAGAATCAAATCCAAATCTAAGTCTTAAGTATTCACTGGATGGATATATCCCATTTAAAATTTTAAAATGAATTTCTTTAATCTTGGGAGATAAAGGAAATTTTATGTATTTAGTTCTAAGAATATGAATGGTATCTTTTTGGAAATTATAAGAAATTGAATTTCTGTATACTGCGATAGGATAAGAAATGTTATTAAACATATTTCTAATAATTTGTTGGAAAGTTTACCTCCCTTTAAATTCACAGCTCAATTAAAACAGTGGAGGTAAACACAGGGTTATAGGGTTCGAATAAAGAAGATGTTTCTTTGATCAAACAAATAATAGAGTTAGGAATAGCTTTAAACAATAGATTCAAATTTAGCTCGACTGCAACTTAAATATTAACACAGAAATTCTCATATGATATAAGAGCACTATTTCTCAATTAAATGGGGACACTGAGACCAAATACCTTTTTCCATCCAATCCTTGTCATACAATGATTTGTTTCTAACTGTAATGTATCTATTATTCCATAATGGTGTATTATGTGGTGTGAAAATTATGGTTATATAAAAAATCTTCCAATATAAAAAAACCTGTTGGTGAAACTGGGATAATTGACTGGGAGACGTTGAGCAGTGAAATCGCATCTAATAGAAAATCTATTCTCCTAATTTCTTGAATAACTCTCTGGGAATATGAAAACCAAAAAACTGTTATTATTTAAAAGAGATTTCAACCAATTAATTTTTAAGGGTTCCCATTTATAGAGAGTCAAAATCAATAGCTTGTAAAAAACCTCCCTCTTTTATGTGTTTTATCATCTCTACTTTCCTCATATAATGGGTCTTCTTTTTCCAGATGTAACCAAAGTTAATTTGTTTTTTTTAATAGCTCTATTTGAAATAGCATTTGTGTATGCTGAATAGATTAATCTTGAAATACTTTCCATCTTAGTCAAAAATACTCTACCTAATAAACTTATCTCTCAATAAACAAGAGTTGAGTTTAATTTGACATTTATCTATTGTATTCCACACATTCATATGTTTTTCATTTTCAGGGGGAGTCTTTGAAATAAGCATACCTACTATATTTAACTTTAGATTTTATTAGGTATGTTATAAGCCTCAGTTAATTGACATTGATGGATTGGCATTTAATTCACACTTGTTCAAATTATTTTTAAAACCAGAAGCTTTGGAAATTTTTTTAATAGATTGTTAGTATTTTGGGACTTCTGATAATTGCTTTATAAAAAAGGGAAGTATCATCTGCAAATTGCTGACTGATGATTAGTGTCTGACCAAGTACCCTAGTGGGGTCTATCGTTGAGTTCTTGATAAAGATGGAAAAGAATTTCTGTTGTTATAATAAAAAGAAATGGGGAAATAGGACAACCCTGCTTTATACCACGACTGATGGAAAATCTTGGTGATGTACCCCTGGCAAGGGAAACAGAAACTATTGGAATTTTCAATACAAAGATTTTATAATATTTCGAAATTTTTCTCCAAAGCCAAAACAATCTTAAACAATCAAAAATAAAAGGATGTTCAATTGAGTTCAAATGCCTTATAAAAGTCAATGAAGAGAATAAAACCATCGTCTTTCTATTAGATGTCTGTAATCTAGAATATCAAACACTAAACGAATATTATTTATGTATAGATCTTCCTTCATAAAGCCAGATTGAGATTCACTTATAATTTTGTGTAAAAAACATTTTTTAATCTATTAGCTATATAAGGGTTACAATTTTATAATCGGTGTTTAATAATGTAATTGGCCTAAAAGTTATCTAAAATTTTTGGGTCTTTATTCAGGTGTAGCGTGAACCAGACAAATTAAAGATTCGATCGGGAGGGGCCTGGTTGAAACATGAGCCGAATTCCACAGAAAGGCAGGATGTTGTAAATCAACTCCCAGCACCACAGTCTGATAACCGACTCTTTCACCAGAACAGCTTTTTCAACATTAACACCATTAGAACAATTATTGACAATTTTCAATTCGAAGAAGAGATTGTTAATTTGGGGCAAGTAATCGAAGAGATGGATTCAGGTCTGAGCCTCACATGTAAAGCCATGAGAGAGATCATTGGATGACTTCCCCCACCTAGCAGAACCAGACGAAAGTACTAAGGAGGGACCTGTTAAACCTCTGGTTCTTCCACAGGACGTATCCTTAACTCCCCCGAATGGCACAGAGAATGGCCTTCCAATGCATATATGCACCAAAATGAAACTCCCAAAAAGACTTCTAAATGGATATTCAGTCCATTGCTTAACTCCATTTTATACCTGTAACCCACACATTGATTTTAATGTTTCTAATCACTTATTGTGTATGTCTTTTTAAATAACTCTTGAATAGCTTAAGGGATCATATTCCATGTTTAGTAAGGTGTGGTGTTCGTTTTTATTCTTGCTTGTATGGTTGAAAACGTTTCTGACCATCAGTGTATTTTGTTCAAAAATGTATCATATTTTGTTATAGGAATCATGTCCAAATTTACCCTTGCAAGAGCGGGAACATTCGGGACCACGAAGCTTGATAAGGGATCATATTGATTTATGAATGGTGGGACAGACAATGCAACACCCTGAGGAAAAGACAGTAATCTAATTGGTCAAGGATCAACATTTTTGAGGTGTGGCCACAAAATGCCAGTTTAAATACTCAGGACACCCATTAAATTTTGCATTTAGCTTTTAGCTTTTAGCGTTTAGTTTTAGCGTTTAGCTTTTTGCTATCAGTCATTGCCGGCTTTTTAGCCTGCTCCGAGCTTTAGCTTTTAGGCCTTTGCTTTTTAGCTTAAGCTTTTAGGTCATGCTTTGTCAATCATTTTAGCGTTCTTCGAGCGGCCGTCCAGCGGTGCTTCGGATTTGCACACGCCTGCTTGCTACATAGCCACGATGAGAAGAAACACACAACCTAGTCTCGTCAAACTTTACTCTTTTTTCTTTTCGTTTGATGAGTTTGTGTTCTGAGTTAAGTTTTTGTAACGCGTGTCACCGAGTCTGACCTCGCGTGCCCGTTCTGAATTTTTACACAAAACCAGCCCACAACTCCGCCTCTTCAGCCTACGCCCAACCACGGGCTTCCCAAGACGTAACTCAACGACTACTGAAAATTCCAGCCAATCAGCAACCTCGGGAAACCCCCTTTTCAGCGACGACAAAGGGAACCCGTTTTAAACAGGCAACGCAAGTAACCTCAGCGACTCTCCACAGCTGTACTGGTGTTATCTTATATAATTTTAACCCTCATGAAGAACTCAGTGCGAGGGTTAATTAAGTGATTAAAAATGGTTGTTCATGTCTCAATGCAATTTTCACGTAACTTTGCTGTTAAACTTGGGATGTATTCACATTCTCATTCTCTTAAACTCACTCTTTCCTAACGTTCTATCCTCCTGCAACGTGTGTGTGTGAGTGCGTTGTGCTTATGCGTGTAGATTAGTTTATATGTCTTAGATTTATCTAATAAAGCCTTATTATATTGAAAAGAGAAGTATCTTGTGTTTTTGTGCTCACAAGTTAATGTCTTAAACTGCCGATCTTGTTGTTACTGTGCTAATAATCGTGTTTTCACTATACTTTGGATATTAATATCCAGCGCAGATTGATGTTAAACGGCTCGTTCAGTGAATCGCTGGCCGTTTTCAGATGAATCCAGCCGTGAAACAGATCGATTCTGTTCAAATTCCCTTTAAAAATCTTAAATGATCTCCCTTTGAGCTAAAAATGTTGACCGTTTCCCTTACACAGGCTTGGGGATTAAAGTTATTATACCTTGTTTCATGGTGGATGGGAAATGTTATATTTTCTGTTGCTTCTTTTAACATAAGCATTACAAAGGTCGTTAAAGTATGCTCCAAACGTTTGCTTATAAAAGTTTGCAGTGAGGCCGTCACAGCCTGGAGATTGTTCTAGAGATACAAAACTACCTACTGCTTAATCCCCCCCCCCAATTCACAGAGGTTAAATATCTGCATCACCCATTGGCTACAAATTCATCATCTATATGGGGAATAAAGGTCTTTTTAAATAAGGTCAAAAAAAAGGATGTTGTATTGGGTCCAGGAGAAAAGGTGTTGAGGAATTTATAGGTTACTGTAAAAAAAGAAAAAACGTCCTTAGTTATTGACCCTTCATTTTTTTTTTTCCAGTAAGTAGCTTGGGCCCTGGATGTTCAATCAGGCTTTAAATGAACTAGTTCTCTCTGGCCTTCTTTTTTCTTAATTCACGACAGGAAATAGGAAAGAAGTAATCCTTCCTCCTACTCAATCCATTTTAAGCTCTAGACAACCTTCGAAAAGCTCCGTATGCTTTACAAAGATAGATTTCATCAAGATTGTGTTTTGACGACTTTGTAGTTTTCGTGTTACCATTATTCAGTAGGTGCTGTTTTAGTATAAAAAGGGGACATTGTAATTCTTTAATAAATATTAAATTCAGATAATTTGGTACTTCCCCCCCCGTGGGGCGAATTTAGTGTTTTTTTTTTTTACTTTAAAAAAAAAAAAAAAAAAAATTAATGAGTATTTCCATAATTTTACACTGTAAGATCTTCCGCCAATTTGGAAGATTATATGACCCCATTACTTTATCAGACATCACATTAGAGGACAAATTTGGCCCTAATAAACCATCATGTAAATGCCTGGCCCCTCTTAATACAATTAGAATTGAATTTCCAATATCCTTTATTTTGTCGGGCTAACAAACCAGGGAGGGTTTAAAAAATTCAATGTAATAACAGAATGAATCTGTAAGAGGAGGTGCTGACATACAAACAATCATTTGGGGAGAAAATCATAATAGAAACCTGGACAATTAACCAAAAATATATTCGGACTTTATACATTATTTGGCTTAAACCAAGAATACTTGTTTATGTTAGGATATTTAAAAGCGGCCAAGGGATTCCAGCAAATTTGTGCGTACGACAACACACAACACTCCGTTTAAAACAGGGTTGTGTAGAACTATAGGCTACAATCGGAGGGATCTATCAGGCATTCATCAGACCATGTTAAAATCACACCCATAATACAGGTCCTTCTCAAAAAATTAGCATATTGTGAAAAAGTTCATTATTTTCCATAATG